>NC_080713.1:19653698-19913698 GCF_019097595.1 Hemibagrus wyckioides
ATTTAGAACTCTAACTAAACATAAATATAATATACAAATAACACATGGCTAATAAACAGGCTTGATAATGTCCCATTGCCCAGTGAAGGCCTGGCAGGCTGAAGGCGCGAGCTGCTAGCTAACCCGCTAGCTTACCATAACGGAACCACTGATAGAGCAACAGTACAGCGTTCACCGTTTGTCTTACCATCTGTAAGATTCGTCTGAGCATATTGTAAGTTCTTCTTTTTTGCCTTCAGCTAAAGAAAAGCAGATGTGGCGACCTGTGGCAGATGTTAGCTGTGTGTGTGTGTGTGTGTGTGTTTGATGTTGACACCTGCACAGAGAGCAGCGTCCAACCACTACATCACATAAGGCAGGGTTGCCAGATTGTACTCACAAATCCATATTTCAATTCTTTGGAAATAACTCCAATACTGACAAAAGTTTTGGGACGCCGCTCGAAAACGTGTTGTTTTTCAGATGTTGGGCTCTTAGTTCCAGTGAAAGGAAGTCTTATTGCTTCAGCATACCAAGACATTTTGGACAATTCCATGCTCCCAACTTTTGAACAGTTTGGGGTTGACACCTTCCTGTTCCAACATGACTGTGCACCAGTGCACAAAGCAAGGTCCATAAAGACATGGATGAGTGAGTTTGGTGTGGAGGAACTTGACTGGCCTGCACAGAGTCCTGACCTCAACCTGATAGAACACCTTTGGGATGAATTAGAGAGGAGACTGTGAGCAAGACATTAGTGCCTGACCTCACAAATGTGCTTCTAGAAGAATGGTCAAACACCTGAATTCAATGATTTGGAGGGGTGTCCCAAAACTTTTGGCAATATAGTGTATGACAGAATAAAAGATTACCAAGAAACTATAATGAGTGTAAAAATATATAAGCATGTGGTGTTTTAAAAACTGCAAAAATAATCATATAATATAATATATAATATTCTGTGATGGACTGGTGACCTGTCCAGGGTGTACCCCTGCCTTTCACCCAGTGTGTGCTGGGATAGGCTCCAGCAGATCCCGTGACCCTAATTAGGAATAAAGCGGGTATAGAAGATGGATGGAGAATAGAATAGAATAAAAAATTAAAAAGGAGTTTTTTAAGTTTTTTCACACACACACATTGTTTGGATCTGACTGACAAGTGCAATAATATCTGCCTCAGACTGATCTGACATCTTTGAAATGTTTTGGTGTAAGGGGGCCTTGTCTAAATTCACCATGTATTTTGAGGACAAAGCCGGTTGCATACATTTAGAAATCACACATGGCACTAAAGAGAAGCTGAAAAATGACAAGTTGGATGGGAATTCCAGCACAGGCATGTTTTCCCATGTTAAGGCATCTGCTTGGGAAATAGCCATCAAGCAGATCTATAATCTATATATCTCAGCCTTAGCATGTGGAAAATGAGAACTTTTATTAAGCAGTATTGCCTTCATCAAAAACCTTTGCTGTATTTCTGAATGAGAAAATATCATAAGAAGAGCTCACTGTTCTCTCTGTCCAGTACAGTGGCAATGAATTTGAGGTATGATAACAAGGAGGTCCTGAGCCCTGAGAATGTAGGGCACCAGCTGCAGGACTAGGGTATGTATCGGGACTTTGTCATTAAGCACCCAATGGTACTTCTCATTTAAGTTTTTGCCTACAAATTGCCCTCGAGCCAGCCCCCTGCCCTTCATCATTCCCTCTTCTCGTCATTCCCTACTATTAGTGATCTCCAAAAAACACAAATTTACAAAAATACAGTTGACCTAGTTTCTTTTTCTTCATGCAGTAGAATTGACTATTTTGACTTTGTGTTCACATGGCCCAGGTATATTTGACTTGAATAAAAAATAAATATTATAGGCATTCACTATATAGATCCTTTATGAAAAAAGTGTCAGCAGCTTTTTTTTTTTATCATCAGATAAAAGAATGTCCATAACCACCAAATTTGTTGTTTATCCATTTAAAGCTAAAGAAATTCAAATCTAGTGTCAGAAATGACATGAATGAAATAGACTGTAATACATTAGAGTCGAGGAGTTTCAGTATTAGGGATGAACAAAACCTTCTGTAGTTTTTTAAAAACTACTTCATCTGGCAACCCAGGTGGGCGGGCCAGTGTAGGTACAGAGGGGATCTGAAACAGTGTGGTCACTGAGGTTAGGATTTAGAGCCAAGCACATTAAATATAATTGTTTTTAATTTTGGACTTTCACCCAAAGGAGGACTTTATCCACACTAAATTTTGTATACTTATGATCCATTACGTTACACCAAAGCCATTCGTGAGCGCCCTTCACACAGTATGCACAAATCAACACACTAGTGCCCCCTACTGGTCAGGAGTTTCCTACTGAAAAATACAGCTCTGACTGACTGACTATGAAAACACAGGCTGAGTCGCTTGTTAGATGGTCTTTAGCAGTTTTAAAGTATTTTACAGCTCCTAATTGTATAGACTGATTTTAAATGTTCCTCTAATTCATCCATCTATCCATTTATGAAGCTGATAATATACACAGACCAGGCATAACATTATGACCACCCGCCTAATATTGTGTTGGTCCCCCTTTTGCTGCTAAAACAGCCCTGACCCGTCATCCAATGCGTATTCTAACACCTAAAACCAGCATTAACGTCTTCAGCAATTTGAGCAACAGCAGCTCGTCTGTTGGATCGGATCACACGGTCCAGCCTTCTCTTCCCAAATGCAACAATGAGCCTTGGCCGCCCATGACCCTGTCACCGGTTCACCACTGTTCTTTCTTTGGACCACTGTAGACCGGGAACACCCCACAAGAGCTGCAGTTTTGTAGATGTTCTGATCCTGTCGTCTAGCCATCACAATTTGGACCTTGTCAAACTCACTCAAATCCTTACACTTGCCCATTTTTCCTGCTTCTAACACATCAACTTTGAGGACAAAATGTTCCCTTGTTGCCTAATATATTCCACCCACTAACAGGTGCCATGATGAGGAGATAATCAGTGTTATTGACACTTTACCTGTCACTGCTTATAATGTTATGCCTGATCAGTGTGTGTATATATTATATATATGTATTACATATATATATATGTATATAATACATACATATATGTATTAAATGCTCCAAGCAGGTTATGGTTTTAGTAAAAAATATATAAGAAATGGCATATGAAACTAAAAAAAAACATTATGTAAGGTTCCTGTACAGGAATGCAGACTTGCACTGCTTAACAGAGAGAGTTCATGTTAGACTGCATTTCAGTCATGAAATGATGACAAATAAAGCTGTCAAAATCACATCACACCATGCTTGATGTCTCACTGCAAGGGCGTTGGCATGCTTAGTAATAGAGTTATTCACTCCGTCAGACACTCAGGTCTTTTGTTTTAAATTACTGTAGGGCTTTTAAACATATTTAAGTAAAAAATAAACAACAAACCCAGAAAATGAATCCTTTTTTTAGGGGGGTGGATTTCATTGTGAATTTTTACATCAAGTATTGCACAGTATTTTGCCATTGCTAAAGATGCTTTAGCTTCATGTCGAAACGTTCTTTAAATCACTGCAACCTATGAATAAATAACACTAAAAATCCATAAGTAATTTATCAATTATTTAAAAAGGTGCTCCAAATGTCCACTATCTTCACAATAGCCTTCATTCAAAGCTCAATCCTATCTTTGTTCAGCTGTAGGAAAGAAATAGCTCAAAAAGCTCTATACACACTATGTTCTAAACTTGTGAGTCAAAGGCACAATCTTCTTTAAGCGTTTGGCTTCTCAACATTAGAAAAACTATTAAGAATAGAAATGCTGCATGCAAAAGTAGTCCTTTTCCAGTCCTTTCTGTGTGGCTCAAAGCTGCCCCCTGTCGGCAGTTCTATCTGTGGAATCGGGGCAGACTGCAGTCATGTGAGGTGGTCTGATGGAGAGGTGCGTTATCGCCTTGGCCTGTCGGCTCCTGAGTGTTTCCGTTAGTGGAGCCACAGCGAGGTGTGAGTCTGCGTAGGTACTCGGCATGGACGGGCTTATGGCACTGCAGCACCCGGATCGCCTCGTCGATCTTAAACCACTTTCTCTTGCGACCTGTTGGGGACATTGGAAAATGCAGTTATACTTTAGCATTTACATAACAATAAGAAGAACTGTATTACTATTAAATAGTCTTTTTATAAACAAAACAAAACAAAACAAAAAACCTCGAACACTACAACCATAGTTGAATATGATTTATTACATATTATATATCTAATATGTTTAGTTACTGTGTATATAGTAATTATGCACTTATAATTATGCTATAATAGCACATTTGCTAAAGGAGTGTTAAAAGCTGTTGTCTTATTAAATCAAAAAGCCCAGAAACAAGAGAATTGGTGATGTCCTGGCAGTCCTGTAATGCAGAGTCAGATAATGTGTCTGGGTTGCTGCCTTCTTCATTTGCAAGAATCTGGAACCAGGCATTAACCCTGACATTTGATTTATGACAAGTAAATGTTTCCGGTTATTTATGGCACAATTTATTTCTTACATTTATTTTATAATCTCCCTCACCAACACCCACCCAGGCAGCTCATGTGAAGCATGCTGCCAGCGTCTCTGTGTGTATTGGGGGTATAATGCCCTATTTGGCAGCCGTCCGTCCGGGCAGAGGGATCAAGAGAGGCCAGGGAGAGGGACAGGGAGAGAGAGAGAGAGAGAGAGAGAGAGAGAGAGAGAGAGAGAGAGCAAAGTGTGGAGTGTGGTGACGCTGACTGGAAAACAACTGTGGCACACCTCCTGCCAAACAAACTTGACGCTATTTATACTGCTGCAGCGAATGAAGGATTACCAGGTTTTCTCTTTCCACACCATCTACAAATAGTTTAAGTTTGAATTACACTGTATGTGGGCAAACGGTTATTTATATAGTGCCACCCCAATAGCAAGCTAGCTGGAACTAAAACACACATAAGGTCTTAGAGAACATTGCATAAAAGCATGTTTTTCCCCGCAGATTATAACACTGCAGTCAAGCCGTGACCAGAAATCAGACCAGACCAAGCTCTAAACTCCAGCCACGAAAACCAAGTACGTGGGCTTTATCATCATTTCAGCACAAGCACTGATAAACTCTGCAGCTCTCAGACATGCTGGGTCACTACAGCTGATAGTGGACAGAGTAGCTTTGGTGATCAAAATGCACTAAAATTGCACACAATTCCACATACCTGCACCTAATACTCATATTATATTCATACCACATTAGTACCTGTATTCATATACGATATTTAATATTGTCTATACATTTTCCCCTTTCCCACCTGTACAGTTAAATTAAATTTTTACTATTTTCAGTCTATTTTGATTCTATTTTTATGACATAGACAGCTGAGAAAGCATTTCAGTGCATGTCATACAGTGTAGGACTGTGTATGTGACCAATAATATGAATCTGAACTGATCACATGCATATGGCATAAGGAAACAGACAACTACAAAGTCTGAAAAGACGGAACAAGGAACTAAATATGTTGTGAAAGTAACCTGTACTCAATCAGAAACACAATAAACCAGAACGTCTCTCATAGCAGGCTTTAGCAGGGAGAACATGCGTAAGGTAACTGTTGTGTTTCCGGTTGTGTGTTAACCCACCAATATTAACAGAGTCCTCCCAGTCCTCCAGCGTCTCTGTAACCGTCAGTACATACACATACGTTCGATGTTTGCTGTCTTGGTTCTGTCGAGGGAAGAAAAAAAAAGCTGTTACCATAATAAAAAGCTACACAAATAACACCGGTAAACATGTGATATAATAGCACTATGTACATCATCATTAACATACAGTATCAAACCCATTAGCTTCCATTTGTCATTTTAACCAGCTGCGTGTTAGCAGAGATCAAATTAATATCTGACCTTATGTAATACTGTTCGGCATCTTACCTCAAAAACCCCCAGTAATCTGCCAAGTGTGCCCCTTACACCAGCCTGTGAAGTCGTGGAAAAAATAGACAGGAAAAAATAAATGAGGTATGCCCAAAGGAAGACGGAAAAAAACCCCACATCTGTACTCTGAACTAGCACTGAAGGTTATGCAATGTGTCTATTGACTATTTTAGCATTTTCAGCAAAATAAATTGTGAATGATGATGATGAATGTACATATCATACACCCAAGTACAAAACCACTGTCCACTCTCCTGTCCTATGCGGTGGAAAAGGTTTTAACCTCCAGTCATGAGTGCACTGCTTATTACACTTAAAGGAGATATATGGCTCTGGCTCTGACATATAAGAGGTGTCCGATCACAGTGTATTAAAATGAGGATGGGTATACAGATCTGCTGGAGCTGAGCCAAATCTCTTGACCCCTGCAGCCAAAACGCTTGGCCTCTGCTCTCTGACGTATGAGGCATTAGCCATATATATTTCCACAGCACAGACAAGATTCCAGCATGTTCATATGAGACCAGCGTGCCTTCCCTTGAATACTGTGAAATATCCTAAAGCAAGCTTGGGTTACTCTGTCTGTCACTCCCCCCCGCAGAGCACTCGGACCAATCAGGCTCATGGCTTGACTCACTTTATATTGAGTATACAATTTATATACAAGACATTATATTTAGTATAGAATGCTTTGTTGCATAAGCAGCAGTAACCATATGAACATTTCTCTAGGAAAACTCAATGTGCGCTTCTGTTCCACGTCTGTTTCCATTATCGATGCTTTTAATTTGCTGGTCAATAAATATGTTCCAGACAACCTTGTTGGACCTCCATCCAGAGAGTCGGTGTGAACAATAATAGCTTTCGCTCTGCAGTGATCACAAAGAGGAGTGCTGGAACCAGATCAAATTTCTGAGGTGTTTTTCAATCAGCACTTTTAAACCCTATCATCTGACTTCTTGCTTTTAAGAGCACATCATCACGTCCCAGAAACACAAAATATTAAAGGCACAAATATCATAACTCATGTTCCATCTCGGACACAGCTCTAGAGAGTTGTACGGGAATGCTATAGCTCACGTAGCCCTACAGGCTGTTTCTGGATATCTTAAGAGCATCTAACACAAATGGGGTTAAAGGTCTTCAGGCAATAAGTAAGCTACCATTATTTATGCATAATATATATATATGGAGTAATTATATGAAGTTTAAATAAAGACATTTAATTCAAGGTATATAGGGATAGGGATGTTCTGGCAACTTAAGTCCAAGTTACATTAATATTTACATGGGGAAAATTCTACATATTTACAGATACGTTAATCATCTCTACATGCTTAATACGATTTTCTGGGTTCACCATTCATTTCATGCAAATTTCCATGTCTCTGATATTACCATACTTTTCTTAAGTAAAGAGCATCTAGGCAAATGACTTTAAACACAAACATGTGCCTTTAAGCACAAAAAGAGGTGTCTGTGGGGGAATAAATAAAAATGCTGACTGAAGGACATGTTTTTTTTCTCCTTTGTAATATAACATAACAAAAGCAGGAGAATGAAAAATGAAAATTATCATTAATTTGAAGCGCTGAAGAAAAAGAAAATTTTTTATATATATATATATATATATATATATATATATATATATATAAACAGTATAATATATAATAATTAACAGTGTCATATTTAAGTATTTAATATGCATCAAACACCGTTCCTCAGAGTCCTTGAGTACACATACAGCCCAAAGCACGATTTATTGTGTTACATATTGTGGTTATATCAAACTGTAAGCCAGTGAGCTGGACTTTATATACTGCTGTCTCCTTATGATGATTTCACATAAGATCAGAAGTATCTCAGTTTTATGTAAACTCCATCCCTGCATGTCTAACACTTGTGTAAGTTTTGAACATGAATAAGTCTGTAGTAATATCTAATTCTGATGTGGACAATTTCAAATCCTTTACTTAACATTACTCAACTCTATGGATATATATATACTACCGCTCAAAAGTTTGGGATCACTCAAAAAATTTATTGTTTTCCAAGGAAACACACACATTTAGAGATAATAGAAATAATGATTTTGATGGAAATGATGAAAGCTTTCTTCAAACTTTGCCTTCATCATAAAAACCACCTTCTGCAGCAATTACAGCCTGTGCATTCTAGCTGTCAATTTTTCAAGATAATCTGATAATATTTCACCCCATGTTTCCTGGAGCATCTCCCACAAGATGGATTGGTTGATGGAGTCTTCCTCCGTAGCTGAAATCAAACTAAAATATGCAAGTGATCCCAAAATTTTGAGCGGCAGTGTATATCTATATGTATATATATGTATATATATATATATATATATACATACACATACACACACACACACACACACCATAGGCTTTTACGGTAAGACATTTTTGTACTTGGCAAGTATAAATGAAACAAGGAATTGTTCTTCATGTCCAACATATTGATAATTTGTTTGAGACACTCCACTCATGGCTGTGCATTTTTGTCTGGTTTGCTTAATGCTCAATATAACTTGGAAAATTTTTGATACAAGAGTTTCCCAAAAGCATCACAACATAAAGCTTACTGCAAATTTTTGGGGAAAATGGAAAATAAGCCAATATAAAATAATAATAATAATAATTAAGAGCGTTTGTACTCTTGTATTTTTGCATTCCATCAAGTCCCATTTGTTTACGTATAGATATAACCATGCTGATGGTTGTTGGTTAAAATTGGATTTTTGACTACGACAGTAAACACACAAGCTTCAGTCTTCAGACTGATGATGCAACCTGAAGGATGTGTCATCACTGTTGGTTATATTATCGTTAAAAGAGATGGATATAGACTCATGACATTTGGCCTGACATTAATTGCATTGAACAGTCTAATCAAAGGTGACTGCTAAGCTTTCAGTGACAGGACAGACTTCTCATTTCTTTATATAGCCAAATATGTACCAGGTTTAGCATTCCTGTGAAGTAATTACTCATCTCTACAGGTCTTGTAATAGCAGCACCATAGCATGGGTGTGCAGGGTCAGCCATGATACAGCACCCCTGGAGCATAGAGGATTAGGTGCCTTGGTCAGGGTAGCATAATAATGATCACTTGTAGATTGTTCTATATATTTAAGCTAACATCTAGACATTTTATGTGAACAATTGTGTAGTGTTTATCTTTACTCAAGATCACTTCAAGATGAGCTATTCCTGTAGTGCCCTGTGGAGGTAATTGGTGGTCAATGACAGTTAAATAATTCTATCGACTATACCTAATGTTTGTGCAATTGTTGCTTTTCTCCCAAATGTAGTCTACACAGGTGAAACCCAGGGCTCAAACCAAGAGTAGATATTCAGAGCTACTATTTAAACAAACAATATAACCTGGGCACATATGGACAACAAGAAACATAGGTCAGGCAAATGTTCCAATACTTCTGATCATGTGAAAAATGAAAAATGTCCTCAACATATCCAGATGTAAATATCAGGATCAGAATTTGATCTCAAACCCAAATGTCTTCAGTGCATGGGCCGAATGGACCTTGCCATTCCAGTACTTTAAGAGAAAGCTGTATGTGGGCTTGCAAACACCAGCTGTGCTCAAACTCCCAGCCATAGAGACAGCATCATCATCCTAACTTAAACTTGGGTCATGGAGAAAGTACAATAACTTCTGATTCAATTGCACCACTCAGGAGGCTTGCTTCTTGTTATTTACAGACTCCGTCTCTTGTCTTTATGAAACATATATTAAGTCATCGTGTTTAAGAAGTTAGTACATGTGCACAGAAAGCCTATGCTCAGAATTTCATTACTCTACAAATGATGGAGCAGCCACTCACATATATTCTCACAGCATGCTGCTAAACCTGCAACACTCACATAGAGGCGCTCACTGGACACTGAAAGTGACTTCTTCATGCTTGTTTAAGGAAATGTTTTCTTCCATGCTGGAGAGACCCACGGTAACAGGATACTAACTCCAAATGTCGTCTCTATGTCTCATAGTTGTCAACAGTTGGCAGAGGCCCCTTGAGGCAGCCTTTCAATACACTCCAACATCATGACATCTACAGCCTTTCATTAGAAACTCCAAAGCAATTAGCAGTACAGTTACGGAGACTTAAAACAAAGAGGCACAAGGGGAAGGGACACTCAGTGGGTGTTAAGGATAATTACTGGTGATTAATTTATTAATAGCACCAGGTTTGGATTTGACCCTTTTAAACCTAAATGTTTCTCTAATGGTTCTGAAGGTGTGAGCAAAAGTATGGAAAGGAATGCAGCTTGCCATGTCATATGCTTAGCTCCAAGTAGTCATGGCTGTGGTCAATGTTGTAGTATTCTGTTACGATAACACACACTTACGAAAACTAGAAGAACCAAGCTGCCAACAAGTATGCAACATGAAGTCAGTAATATAGCCGGAATATTCTTGGGAATATGAACCTATCCAATTTTAGTCCAAGACAAATACTAATGCCTTGGCGCCAGTTTAGATTTCTACATTCCAATCACGTTTACACACGGCAATAAACAAGGAAATGTGATACTGACAGGCTCTGAAATGGTATTTGGACTGAGAAAGGAAAATGGTTTTGGCAGCATGTCACTGGAGTTTATGGATATACAAGACGTTAATTAGCCATCACACTCTTTTTATGATTGAGTTCAAAGGACTGACCGCTTACCTCTTCATAGACCTCTCGTACAGCAGTTCCACCTGGCTCTTCCTCTGGCTCCATCCCACCTCCTGGAACGATCCACTGATCCGGGTGCCGGCTGCTGCTCACGAGCAACACCTAATCACCCACAACACACAAATACAGGATGAGTCCAGTCAGCAAGCTGTAAAGCATACCATAATGACCATATTATCACATTATCGTGATGATATAACTAATGGCACCCGTGAACTGAGCACATTCATACATTGAATGAGAGATATCAGCTTCAAGCTTTTCATTTTTTAGTTTAGGGCACTAGAAAAAAAGGAAGAGAGAGAGAGAGGGTTTATGTAGGTTATTTATAAAGGTAGTAAACATACAAGGTTCTCCATTCAAGTCTACTGGTGGAAAAATTTCGGAGACGTTTCAGTCAGAATGGATCCTGAGCTCTATCAATCATATTGAAACACCCCTGTATGGATCAAATTGGAATTTTGTGTATCATTACACTCAATCTTTCCATTAAATTTGCATAATGTTAGTGTTGTTATGAACTACCCGGACTGATAGTGAAAACATTTGCATAGTGTGTCTTTTGTCACACTGTCAAGAGAGAAAGATTCAGGGTCATGCTTCATTAACATGAAAGAATGGGTGTGTCAGAGTGTGTCATTTAGGAAAAGGAAAACAAGTCAATAAATAAAAACGACACACTTCCTCATCCAGAACTCTTGAAATTTCTTGATTCGTGTCTGCTGAGTCACTTTTTACACTTTTTTACTATTTACAATGGCTTTGGGCAAATGAGGCAAAGGTACAAAATGTTACAGATTATTTCACTTATTCTCACCACTTATTTTAGAGATTTGACCCTCTCTGTGTTCAGACCTGTTTAAACTGTTGTCTTACAGTACTTCAGTTTCATTGTCCACTGAGTTTAGCATATGCTCTATTATTTACAATTAGTTTACTATAACACAAAATTAAAAAAAAACATTATTTCGATGGCTTTAAAGTCACTGATGTGGGAATCACATTACAAAATAAATGAATTTTTTAAAAAATTATACAGATTTTAAAGCATGATTTCATTCGTCACTATAGCCTAAGACAACAATCATTACTCTCTCCCTCTTTAATGGATAAGTTCGGCTTCCCTCATTCCCGTCTCTCTGTGTTCTATTCTTGTCTTTCTATACTGGGCCTACCGGTCATTTCCACACTCTAACAAGGAGCTAAAATCATCTGTGTAATGTAGCCAGTCTGGGATACAGTGATTCACTGTTTCCCCACATACAAGGGATACCTTGGTGCTGTGCCCAAATATATTGACTGGAGTCCAATTGCCTTTTTTATTTTAAAAGGGGGGGGGCATTTTGATTATTTATCCACTTCTAGAACAAAAAACAACGAACCTTGTTTCTAATTAGGCTGTGAAATGAACATTGTTAGGGGGAGGAGGAAGAGAGAGAGACTCCTAAAGTTTGCTTCCAACCTCCAATAAAGGAAAAACCATAGAAAAAGCCCCATAAACCTACTTATAAAACCAACACTGTCTCCTCAACCCTGAGGTTCAGCACATTAAGTCAAATCAAATTAACTTGACTGCTCACAGCATCAACAATAAACAAAGTCATACTGGATTTACATAAGTTACGCTGTATATACAACCATTTACTTTAGATCATCCAACATACAGACATATTCGCTTCTTTGTCGTGAACACCGACACTCTGCATACTGCTTCGTAGATATTAACATATCTAGCACTCATCACCGGACGAATATGAGGACATCTATGGTTTTTCCCAGCTCTAACGAATAAGAGAGAACTGGACAGAACTGGTAAAATACTAAGATTTCCTATTAATACTTAGCTTAATTTCCCTATGATTGGTTGATTTATTGCTAGTTGGTACAACGTCCGGTTCGGCTACTAAACATTGTTGCATTAGCAGTCTGCTTGTGTTAACTCACAGTACAATTAGACATGCCAAGACCTCATTACATGACTTTCAATCTCAGAATTGCAGACCAGTTCACGCTACATGACTTGGGCTCCCTAAGTCCAGCTTTCTCAGTGAAATAAACATGAGAGTTGTCCATCATGTAACTTTTTCTCTATTTTGTACACCACTTTACCCTGTGACATCAAATGTTGCATCATGAATTCTTCCTGAAGCAATCCATGAAACATGCTAAGTTCTCTTATTACAATTTTTCTTGTGTTTCTCTTTTTCAGTTAATAAGGCCAAAAAGGCACTATAACCGATAAACTGCAACACAAATGTCCTATCACCCAAAATCTCCTTACAAATAAGTTTAATGACATTTTTTTTTTTACACAAAGCTTTCCCTTTCAGCATGAATTCAACATTTATCTTCCTTAAATAACACGAGTACTGTTAAAGACTTATAAATAATTAATAACTCCTTCCCATCAATTAGATTTGAGACTGTTGTCTGTTGTATGAAGACACAACCTACACTCCAGCCTTCCCACCACTGATCCTTTTATCCTTTAGCACATTACTGCTGCTTTGTCACGCTTGCACTCCAACTACCTTCTTATAGAAGGTAATTCAATGACTGATAAATCACTTGACACAACCCGGCTTTGGGTGACAGCAATTAAATCCATTACATGAGCCGATGTGCAACTGTGTTATGTGTAACGTGTCACGCGCAATCATGCAATGTGAAAACCAGAAGCTACCCTATGCATGCCACCGAGAACAAAATACTTTATACATATCTATCTATCTATCTATCTATCTATCTATCTATCTATCTATCTATCTATCTAGGCATTTCCTTTTGCAAAAGTAGCTCGATAGTGTTTGTCTCCCCGCAGACAGCTGGAGGGGGGGAATCATTAAATTCCATCAAATAGCCTCGAACAATAAATCAACGAGAACAACAACAAGAAAAATCCATATAATTGGACATAAACAGATAGCTGTGCTGTCATATACCCCTTTCTGAGCTACTGTCCCTCGTACATTAACAAGTTCTACAATTACAACTCAAGGGTTTAAAAGAAGAAAGTGTTTATAGTGTGAGGTCAGGGGGATAAATGCTGTCACAGCCTGGCGCAGTGTGTGACTACTCTACTAGACATGTGTGCTAGACACGTCGCTGGACTGAAACCGGTACCTTAGGAAAGTTGAAGCCACAACCCATCGACATACTCGGAATTCCTTTGTGTTGAGTGCAACTTAAGCAAATGACATCCGTGAATGCTTTCTTGCTCGACTTTCATGTTCTGAATGTTTACTACAGATAGTGAAATCATTTATTCAAATGAATGCCTCAGGACATGGCGCATATTGTTTTAAAGACTGAATTGAGGTTTAACGCATTGCTGTCACTAACTAGGTTCACTGCCATAAACACAACTAGGGATACAGTCTTACAGATACATGTATTGGGTATCAAGTGTGATGTCATGCTTATTTACTGATATGAATGCTCTGTAAGATTTAAATGCTGTACTTATAGCTGCACAGAAGAGGGTTTCCAGAGGAAAACCAAATCCATTCTCTTCCGCTACTCGATTTGCGTTAACTAATGTGACTTGCTGACATTAAGTGACTGAACACAGAAGCGTACACTATAAACGAGCACTATATCAACCAGGGCAATGTAAACAGCATTAAATAAATTGCTCTGTGATCAATACCAAGTACGTATTTCAGTATTAGTATTGACAAGTACTGAAAAGCGCACACAGTCTGAAAACAAACCCCAGTGTATTCCCTCGCTTCAAATTTTGCTTTGCTTCCATAAAACAGCAAACTATCAAGTGAACTTCAATTGTTCTCTTAAAACCACTTCCTGTGTCATTCTAACCAGATATTTCATTGAACTGCTGAACTGGCATGCGTTCAGAAGCGAATGCTGGAAAGCAGGGCTGTCTTCTCTGAGTAAATAAGCTGAAAAATGACAGTTCAAACCAAACTGCAAACCGCACAGACACCCGGGTTTACAAAGCCATTGGAACAGGAGTCGCCTCTCTGCATGAGAACAGACAGATTAACTGCACCATGGTGACCGGCACGTACACTGTGGATGAACAGTAAACACTGAACAGCGGTGTCACAGGCTTTCCCTTCGGACACCATTTGGTTTGATCAGTCACAATTTCTCAATTTCAGTGTTTGATCATTAACACCACACAAAATCACTGGCCAATTGTTACTCGTCATAAGGGCATTTAAAATACTAAAATAGTTAAAAGATAACTTCTGATATTCACTTTTTCTTTTAATCTAATAACTACAAGTGCATCCTAATGCTCTAACTGATATTTCCTTACTTCCTACATCCTGTAGCTGGAAACATGACAATCAATCAAAGCCCAGTATCTTTTAAAGACTTCATCAGTTCATTTAAAGGTGCAATACAGGAAAAATATCAAGATCTGGAAAGCATTTATGATTTGAAGCCTTGGTCTCTACCCAAGAGTATAATGTAGCTGAGGAAACACCACTGGAAGACTGTGTTCTGGTCTGGATTGCATGTTTGTATTGAATATGGCAGAAATGGGTAAGCTCACAGTATAGCCAGGTATTTCTCCTGCGAGTAAGAAAGCACTCTGTGCTTCGGGGGAAAAAACTAACAACAAGAAATGCAGTAAAACCAGAATAACCACTGCTTTTCTAATGAAGGAGTAAATTATAACTGGTGAAGCTGTATGCAGAAATAGCAACCTTGCTCCTGGACAGGTATGTAAACAAAATCTCACCACATTTTAACAAACCTTTGTTAAAGAAATCATGGAGAGACAAGATAACTTATAATTCAAGCCTCAAACCAGAAAAAGCCAACAAAAACACCCTCTTGACTTTAAACTTGTCCATTTCAGGATAGTCATCTCAATTACGAGTTCCCAGGTTATGGAATAATATCATGGCATTAGAAGTAAACAAAGTAGCACTTCTTACCTTCAACTGAGCTACACTGTTTTACACAAGCGTTTTCTTTCGAACTATTGGTTTGTTAATACTAGAACACTGACTATACAGCTCATTTGAGGAGGAAAATATACACCATAGTCGAAAACAAGGCAAGCAGAATGCTGTATTATAGATCAAGGATACATGAGAGGTCTCTAATCTGAGGTCTAGACAGAAATGTCACAATAAATGTCATAAATGTTCACTGTTAAATATCACAAGGACAAAATGACCAATATTAATAAGAAACGATGGTACAAATAAAAACATAATCAGTTAAAAAACTAAAAATGCGTCTTAAAATAAGTGTACAATTAGCTTAAAACTAGCTGCTAATGTAGCATTCATTTGGTTGACTATTAAAATTGCAAATACACTTAAATTGAGCTTACTGGGTCATTTCTAAGGGACAGTGCCTTAGTTTCTCACTGGTTTAACATCACTGACGATAAAAATATTATAGATGCAACTAGCTAACTACATTATGGCTTCATGTGTAATCAAATCTATTTTCCCTTTAACACTTACTTTGTCAGATAGCTGACTGGCATTTGTAGGAAGATTAGAGGCAGAGTACATTAATACAGGCTAAACCTTTCTTTCCTGTCAGGTTAGCTCGTGTTAGCTATTTGACCTTGTTGCTAGTTGTTAGCTAGTTGAATACTGGCAATAAATATTTATGAAAACATGTCTGGGATGAGTGGATGATTATCTTCAATTCATATTTAAAAATTAAATAAATGAATGCACATGAAAAAATATTATTTATATATCTATATAATCTGACTTCATAAAACGGTCTGTTGAAGTATGTCTGAGAAAATGCCTCTGATCTAGCTGTAAAGGCTGCTACCACAGGCTCCATTACTACTCCTCATAAGAGAATGAGAGATTTTTAAATGCAATTAATTTAATAAATCGAGTTTAGTGAATCTGTGCTGCTCACACCTAGAGTCTAGATCGTGGGCACGAGGAATGGCGTGAAGTACATGCTGTGCTATAGCTAGAGACGTGGCATATAACCTTATCGGTAGTGGATTAAGTACGAAAGTAGAAAGTAGGTGTGTTTTAGAAAGTGGAAAATGGGAGATGTGACAGAAGGTCAGACGTTCAGTGTGCCTTTTTTTTTTTTTGCCTTTCCTCCTGAGAGAAGAGAAGTGAAAAGACTGGGTAAAGGAATTCTGTCAGGGGACGGCAAGTGCTTTCATTCCAGTTCTATAAATTGCTGCTGATGGATCACTTGGTGCTTTGGCACATGGTGTAACTTGCTTCCCCTCGTCAGCCCCTCCTTCTCACAATCACATGGAGAAGATTGTGTCCTTTCATTATGCTGAACATGCTCCAAGGCTCTCACAGTGCCCCGAGTTTTAAATAATCAAGGCTGTAGTGAAACACCTCAGAATGCTTAGCTATGAATAACGAACACTTTTCGAGCTGAAGTCTCAGTGTACAGAGTGTAATAGCTTTGTGCTTACATGTGAGCACTATACTTCACACAGCCAAAATGGTAATATTGTTACAGACTACATTTTTCAGCCTGTGTCATGATATTCTATTCCTATTTACATTCACGGCATTTGGCAGACGCCGTTCTCCAGAGCCACGTACAAAAGTCTCCGTCGACGGACACACCGATACTGGTTTGCTAGGTTGTTGGAACAGGACACAGAAACACTCCCTCCATCTCTATTTTCTAGGGTGTGTTATAATTGTGCAAGCTCCACCATTACAATTTTGAAGTGAATAAATAAGATCATCCTGAATATTATGGGATGTTTCTAAAAGTAGCTGGGGGAAAAAAATGCTTTGTGGTTATTTTAATTCGGAGCTTGAAGCATCCATGTTTTGAACGTAATTCGAGAGATAAACACTGAGCAGACTAAACACACTCTCAAGGACATTCATTCGATTCCAAAATAACGCCTGTGGAGAACAAATTTAGGCCGAATGACACTGAAACACGATGAGCTAGGTCTTAGAGCGAACATGCAAACATGTTTCTTGCAAAGAATAGACTCTAGGCTAAAAACAGTGAAATTATTTTGGTGTCTTCGGCCTTGCACAAGTATTCAAACACCCTGAATGCGGTTTAGACTTTTTAAAAATGAATCTCTGTCCTAATGAGGAAATAAATTGCACATTCAAAATGTTAGATGTATAAAACTAAAATTAAACAATAACAATCCAGATCGTGTGGATAAAATTAAAGGGAGCAAATACTTATGCACGGCACTGAATCTGTAGTTTTCAAGACCCCCATCTTCTAATTAATTAGATTTGGAAAAGAAATTGTGATTGTTGAAAAAGAAAAAAAGAGGCAGGAACTCTACATTACTGAAGAAGTGACCAATTAAATTCGCTTATTCTTAAATACATAAAATGATCCTCGAGCCATGAGTTACAGCTCATAGTATCTGCTTACAACTAGCATTAAAACATTTCTGCTATTCTGTGCTGATGTGAAATCTCGCACGTCTTGTTGCTGAACACATGACGAGTGAGAAGGTTTGTTTTCTTCCCCATTCAAGTGAAAGGAAGTGCAATCTTGCACAGGAGGGTGCAAGTTATTCAGTTTCCTCTTCAACTTTCTCCTAATCGAAGATGTCTATGTGAGATCCGTTCAGCATGCACTCACCATCCTCTTTATTAGGAATGCACATTCTGACTCATGCAATTAATGCAATAGATAAAAATAAATCTTGCAGATACAGGTCAAGAGCTTCAGATACTGTCCACATCAGAATGGTGTAAAAATGTGACCACAGTTACTTTAATCACTGTGCTGCTGATGTTGCTTTTGTTGATCTCCAGCGAATTTCACGTGTGACAGTTTACACAGTATAGTGCACAAAAAAAAAACCCACAAACCCATCCGGGTGGCATCCATTGGCAGTTCTATGGGTGTAAACTGATGAAAGAGTGTAAAGGAGAATCTTAGACTGGTTCAGAGAGAAGAACGCTACGGTAACTCAAATTACCAGTCTTTATAAACACAACACATCAAACCATGAGGGGAATAGGCTTCAGCAACATCAGGTTTCACAGGAATCCGAGGCTACAGTGGACACAGGATAACTGATAGAAAGTATTGTGCTGCTCAGATAATGATTGGTGCTTAAAGTACTGTTTATTACAAGACAGATGAGAATGAAGTGAAAACTCAGCAGTGGGCTCACACCCATCTCCCAGTAGCCATCACACTCTTCACCAGCAGCTAAACACAGTCAAGATACTCTACACACAGAAACCCAACCGTATCCTGACTAATATTATACTTATGGCAATACAATAATTCAATTCTTTATACTAAGTGATAATGTCTGATAAGTTTAATTCAATCACCAGTGCACTGATAGAAAGGAAAGTCCTTTAAAACTAATAAACAAAACACTAAAGCATAAAATAATCGGTGTTTACGTATATTTGCAATGCACTCAAATCGTTATGTTTAAACTCTTTGATTTTTTACCTTATATTGTATAGAGCAGTGGTTTTCAATGCAGGGTTTTTATATTTATTGTGTTACAGTGGTGTAGGCCACAACCTACCATTACCAAAGATACTATATACACATCACTGAATTCATAGACCTCATAATTTATTTAATGTTTTGACCGGCCAGGTAATGAATTAAAAACCGCTGTAAACAATGGTAACTTGGTGTTCTGGTGTTAAATGTATAGCTCTTGAGGAAATAAAAAGCTCCATGTCTCTGATAAATAGACAAAAAAAAAATCACTCCACAAATTTGAATACTATTTGAATAGTCTGACTATTTTCATCAAATAAATCTCTACAGCGGGTGTTTACAAAGTCTATTTTAAGTTACCAAGGTCCCTCGCTGCAAAATGTTTGAAAACCTGCGTTATAGAGAGACTGGCTCTGTGCACTTTTGTATGTATGGATTCACAGACAGACGTATTGGAGTGAATGGGATTCCAGTAGTATATCATTCTGCCATGTACACTTGACCATTGCCTGACATGCCTCTATGAAAATAACACGGCTTTAAAGCTCTGCTATGTAATGTGATATACTTGACATACACCATGAAAAAGATGTACACTGTAATGCCAAAGGTTTGTGACCATCACAGTGGGAAGCAGATACCTGAATAGAATGTCTTTGTATATTGTAGCATTTCAGTTTCCCTTCTCTGGAACTAAGCCCAAATCTGACCAGCATGACGATGCCCGTGTGAACAAAGCAAGCTCCGTTAAGACACAGATTGAGTGGCCTGCACAGAGCCATGACCTCAACCCTACTGAACACTTTTAGGATGAATGTGAATGCTGACTGCACCCCAGACCTCCTCACCCTACATCAGTGCCTGACTTAACTAAAGCTTTCGTGGCTGAATGAGCACAAATCCCCACAGCCACACTACACAATCTAGTGGAAATCCGTCAGAGAAGAGAGGATGTAGATATAACAGCAAATAAGGGAGCACATGTTCAAAATGCACATATAGGTGTGAGGGGAAGATATCCTCAAGTCTTTAGATGTTTAGTGTATCTCAGGGTGTTTGCTGGGAGATCATGTATACTAAGGGCTTATATGAGGACGTATATATGTCAAATTGTCTGTGGTGTCTGAAAAGAAAGGAACTACTAGGAGTTAAACTACACATATGGAAATGAAACTGACATTGGATTCAGTATTTAAGGTTTTTCTTCTTTCTTCTTAATCGTTTATTTCTGTGTATATATGTGTATATGCGCGCACACACACACACACTCACTCACACACATATAAATTTTACATTTTATATTGTGTGTGTTGTATCTTGTTACTGACTCAGCTGCTATAACAAGAATTACCCGCATGGGATCAATAAAATATGTCTGTCTATCTATCTATCTATCTATCTATCTATCTATCTATCTATCTATAAGGGTCTATCTTCTTGGTACTAGCATTGGGTTTGGACTTTGGGAGATATCCCATATATCTGTATGTGGCTGATATGCCAGGGTATATATTTGAGTGTATATCAGGATTAGTTTATATAAAATGTTAGTTTATCAAGGTGTAGATCACATGCTTCATGATATTACATATCACATGTATCAGAGTGTATATCAGAGTGTGTGTATATCAGAGTGTGTGTATATCAGAGTGTATACAGGAGTATGTGTATATCAGAGTGTGTGTATATCAGAGTGTATACAGGAGTATGTGTATATCAGAGTGTATACAGGAGTATGTGTATATCAGAGTGTGTGTATATCAGAGTGTATACAGGAGTATGTGTATATCAGAGTGTGTGTATATCAGAGTGTATACAGGAGTATGTGTATATCAGAGTGTATATAGGAGTATGTGTATATCAGAGTGTGTATATAGGAGTATGTGTATATCAGAGTGTGTATATAGGAGTATGTGTATATCAGAGTGTGTATATAGGAGTATGTGTATATCAGAGTGTGTATATAGGAGTATGTGTATATCAGAGTGTGTGTATATCAGAGTGTATACAGGAGTGTGTGTATATCAGAGTGTGTGTATATCAGAGTGTATACATCAGAGTGTGTGTATATCAGAGTGTGTATATAGGAGTATGTGTATATCAGAGTGTGTATATAGGAGTATGTGTATATCAGAGTGTGTGTATATCAGAGTGTATACAGGAGTATGTGTATATCAGAGTGTATATCAGAGTGTGTGTATATCAGAGTGTGTGTATATCAGAGTGTGTGTATATCAGAGTGTGTGTATATCAGAGTGTGTGTATATCAGAGTGTGTGTATATCAGAGTGTGTGTATATCAGAGTGTGTATATATCAGAGTGTGTATATATCAGAGTGTGTGTATCAGAGTGTGTGTATATCAGAGTGTGTGTATATCAGAGTGTGTGTATATCAGAGTGTGTGTATATCAGAGTGTGTGTATATCAGAGTGTGTGTATATCAGAGTGTGTGTATATCAGTGTGTGTGTATCAGAGTGTGTATATATCAGAGTGTGTGTATATCAGAGTGTGTATATATCAGAGTGTGTATATATCAGAGTGTGTGTATATCAGAGTGTGTGTATATCAGAGTGTGTGTATATCAGAGTGTGTGTATATATCAGAGTGTGTGTATATCAGAGTGTGTGTATATATCAGAGTGTGTATATCAGTGTGTGTGTATATCAGTGTGTGTGTATATCAGTGTGTGTGTATATCAGTGTGTGTGTATCAGAGTGTGTATATATCAGAGTGTGTATATATCAGAGTGTGTGTATATCAGAGTGTGTGTATATCAGTGTGTGTGTATATCAGTGTGTGTGTATATCAGAGTGTGTGTATATCAGAGTGTGTGTATATCAGTGTGTGTGTATATCAGTGTGTGTGTATATCAGTGTGTGTGTATATCAGAGTGTGTATATATCAGAGTGTGTATATATCAGAGTGTGTGTATATATCAGAGTGTGTGTATATATCAGAGTGTGTGTATATATCAGAGTGTGTGTATATCAGAGTGTGTGTATATCAGAGTGTGTATATATCAGAGTGTGTGTATATCAGAGTGTGTGTATATCAGAGTGTGTGTATATCAGAGTGTGTGTATATCAGAGTGTGTGTATATCAGAGTGTGTGTATATCAGAGTGTGTATATATCAGAGTGTGTGTATATCAGAGTGTGTGTATATCAGAGTGTGTGTATATCAGAGTGTGTGTATATCAGAGTGTGTGTATATCAGAGTGTGTGTATATCAGAGTGTGTGTATATCAGAGTGTGTGTATATCAGAGTGTGTATATATCAGAGTGTGTGTATATCAGAGTGTGTATATATCAGAGTGTGTGTATATCAGAGTGTGTGTATATCAGTGTGTGTGTATATCAGTGTGTGTGTATCAGAGTGTGTATATATCAGAGTGTGTGTATATCAGAGTGTGTGTATATATCAGAGTGTGTATATATCAGAGTGTGTGTATATCAGAGTGTGTGTATATCAGAGTGTGTGTATATCAGTGTGTGTGTATATCAGAGTGTGTGTATATCAGAGTGTGTGTATATCAGAGTGTGTGTATATCAGAGTGTGTGTATATCAGTGTGTGTGTATATCAGTGTGTGTATATATCAGAGTGTGTGTATATCAGAGTGTGTGTATATCAGAGTGTGTGTATATCAGAGTGTGTGTATATCAGAGTGTGTGTATATCAGAGTGTGTGTATATCAGAGTGTGTGTATATCAGAGTGTGTGTATATATCAGAGTGTGTATATCAGTGTGTGTGTATATCAGTGTGTGTGTATATCAGTGTGTGTGTATCAGAGTGTGTATATATCAGAGTGTGTATATATCAGTGTGTGTATATCAGAGTGTGTGTATATCAGAGTGTGTGTATATCAGTGTGTGTGTATATCAGTGTGTGTGTATATCAGAGTGTGTGTATATCAGAGTGTGTGTATATCAGTGTGTGTGTATATCAGTGTGTGTGTATATCAGTGTGTGTGTATATCAGTGTGTGTGTATATCAGAGTGTGTGTATATCAGAGTGTGTGTATATCAGAGTGTGTATATATCAGAGTGTGTATATATCAGAGTGTGTATATATCAGAGTGTGTGTATCAGAGTGTGTGTATATCAGAGTGTGTGTATATCAGAGTGTGTGTATATCAGAGTGTGTGTATATCAGAGTGTGTATATCAGAGTGTGTGTATATCAGAGTGTGTGTATATCAGAGTGTGTGTATATCAGAGTGTGTATATCAGAGTGTGTATATCAGAGTGTGTGTATATCAGAGTGTGTATATATCAGAGTGTGTGTATCAGAGTGTGTGTATATCAGAGTGTGTGTATATCAGAGTGTGTATATATCAGAGTGTGTGTATATCAGTGTGTGTATATCAGTGTGTGTGTATCAGAGTGTGTATATATCAGAGTGTGTGTATATCAGAGTGTGTGTGTATATCAGAGTGTGTATATATCAGAGTGTGTATATATCAGAGTGTGTGTATCAGAGTGTGTGTATCAGAGTGTGTGTATCAGAGTGTGTGTATATCAGAGTGTGTGTATATATCAGAGTGTGTGTATATATCAGAGTGTGTGTATATATCAGAGTGTGTGTATATATCAGTGTGTATATATCAGAGTGTGTGTATATCAGAGTGTGTGTATCAGAGTGTGTGTATATCAGAGTGTGTGTATATCAGAGTGTGTGTATATATCAGAGTGTGTATATATCAGAGTGTGTGTATATCAGTGTGTGTGTATATCAGTGTGTGTGTATCAGAGTGTGTATATATCAGAGTGTGTGTATATCAGAGTGTGTGTATATCAGAGTGTGTATATATCAGAGTGTGTGTATATCAGAGTGTGTGTATCAGAGTGTGTATATATCAGAGTGTGTGTATATCAGAGTGTGTATATCAGTGTGTGTGTATATCAGTGTGTGTGTATATCAGTGTGTGTGTATATCAGTGTGTGTGTATCAGAGTGTGTATATATCAGAGTGTGTGTATATCAGAGTGTGTGTATATCAGAGTGTGTATATATCAGAGTGTGTGTATATCAGAGTGTGTGTATATCAGAGTGTGTGTATATCAGAGTGTGTGTATATCAGAGTGTGTGTATATCAGAGTGTGTGTATATCAGAGTGTGTATATATCAGAGTGTGTATATATCAGAGTGTGTGTATATCAGAGTGTGTATATCAGAGTGTGTGTATATCAGAGTGTGTGTATATCAGAGTGTGTATATATCAGAGTGTGTGTATCAGAGTGTGTGTATATCAGAGTGTGTATATATCAGAGTGTGTGTATATCAGAGTGTGTGTATATCAGAGTGTGTGTATATCAGAGTGTGTGTATCAGAGTGTGTGTATATCAGAGTGTGTGTATATCAGAGTGTGTGTATATCAGAGTGTGTGTATATCAGTGTGTGTATATATCAGAGTGTGTGTATATCAGTGTGTGTGTATATCAGTGTGTGTGTATCAGAGTGTGTATATATCAGAGTGTGTATATATCAGAGTGTGTGTATATCAGAGTGTGTGTATATCAGAGTATCAGAGTGTATATTAAGAAAATCGCAAGTATCTGGACGTTAATGGTTTGGAAAGACAGAAGAGCTGAACTCACTAAGTGCAGGAAAATCGGTCATTAATCACAAAACACAGAGTTGACCACACATCCTACCTCGTCTTCTCGGTCGTTCTTGAAGCACAAACACGCAGCTCGTTTTTTAAAGCCTTCTCCGTCGTACGTCCTCGTCTGATTGGGCTTGAACTTCATCATGTATTCCAGATCACTGAGATTCTCCATACGCAGAAGAAAACTGTTCTCTCCTATGTGGATTTCCGCCGAGTTTTCCTCTCAGACCAGTGAAACAAACTTGCCCCCGAATACTCGGGGGTCTTCATGCACTGTGTATCTCTTAAGCTTCACGCTGAAAAAGAATCCTCGTGCTCTTGGTCTCTTCCTCACCATGGTGGCTCTTGTCGGAGCTCCGCGCGCATCATGTCCGACTGCGCTCTTCGCACTTTACTCACTGTTCCTCCTGCACGCACTGCGCAGACGCGCTCACGGGGACTGGGACACGCACGGAGCGGACTTCTGAAAATCTGAACGACCAGTGAAATGCACTGGGAGATGAGCAAACAATCGTGCATGAGGAAATCAAGGTAGGCGTGCGCTGGAGAGAGTAGCGGGCGACACCAAATCGTTTAAAGGACAAGCTGCGACTTTTAATAGCAGGGATTTTTTGTAATAGATTTTTAGCGCTTCTCTGGCGACATCTAGTGTCGATTTCTCGCACTGCAACGGATTTTTTGTACCTGAGTGCACGTCGTCCAAATGTAACCCTGCAGACAGCTGATTAGGGGAGAACAGAAAAACCGAGTCGGGTCTGAAGATTGGACCCAAACTCTACGAGTCAGCCGCATAGATTGACAAAAGCGACAAATGGTAAATGTAAACGGCAAAAAGCCGAAACTTCCGTCGGAAATCCGTGCACACAACTACTGACGTCCATTCTACTGACACGTGTGTGCGCGCGCGTGTCAAAGAGACATAATTTAGATTTAATAAGCCTGCTACTGTATGTGCAAAGCTTGCAACACTGCCATACAGTACATCACATTTAGGGAGCATCGGGTAATTATGTTAAATAGAAGAGCCTGCAGCTAAAAATGCAGGAGGTAAAAAAAATGCAGATCAGTGATGTGGAAATGTTCACTCTTAAAACAATCAGGAATATGGCATAGAAGAACTGAGGGCAAGAAGCTTTTATTATTAAGAAGCCACACATACATTACAGCATTTACTTATATGTATATCCCAGCTGAGGAAGTTGGGGTCAGAGCACAGGGGCAGCTATGATACAGGTTAAGGGCCTTGTTTAATTGCCCAACAGTGGAGCTTGGTGGTGCTGAGGCTTGAATCCCAATCCTCCGTTAAGCAACCCAGAGCCTTAACCACTTGAACCATCACTGCCCCCAGGATTATCAAGCTGGGGTCAGAGCACAGGGTCAGCCATGGTGCGGCACCCCGGGAGCAGGTGGGGTTAAGGGCCTTACTCAAGGGCCCAACATTGATAGACTGGCAGTGCTGGGGTTGGAACCCCAACCTTCTGATCAGTGACCCAGTGCCTTGACCCCTGAGCCACCATAGAGCTAGTGTACATACATCATGAGCCATGTGAGATGTAGCATTAATCCATGAAAAATACAAAAGAATGTATAAGGGTAGGAAGCTACTTCAAAACATGTTTTCATAAACAACTTACTATTATCTTTAGAATCCATATTGAATTTACTACGACTACATAACGTTCTAACAGTTTAGAGATTTCTTCATTCCTTTTTTTCTGCTGTGGTCTTTTGGGTATTTGGAGTTAGTTGAGACTATACACTCACAGAGCACTTTATTAGGAACACCTGTATACCTACTCATTCATGCAATTACCTCAACCATCAATCACCATCAGAATGGGGGGAAATATGATCTCAGTGGATTTGATTGTGACATGGTTGTTAGTGCCAGATGGGCTGACCTGGGATTTTCACAGACAACAGACTGTAGAGTTTACTCAGAATGATGCAATAAAGGGAAAAGTAATCAGTGTCCAGAAATAACTTGTTGGTCAATGGAGAATGGATAAAATAGACTGAGCTGACAGAAAAGCTACATAAACTCAGATAAGAACGCCATACAATTGTGGTGAGCAGAAAAGCATCTCAGAATGCACAACATGTCGAGCCTTGGGATGGAGGATGGGCTACTATAGCAGAAGACCATTTCAGGTTCTGTCAGCCAAGAACATGTAGCTGAGGCTGCAGAGGGCACAGACTCTAGATAGCTGGATAGCTGAAGACTGGAAAAACCTGGACTGATGAATCTCAATTTCTGCTGAGGCACACATATGGTAAGGTCAGAATTTGGCATCAGCAGCATGAATTCATGGATCCAATATGCCTTTGTCAACAGTCCAGGCTGGTGGAGATGGTGTAATGGTGTGGAGAATGTTTTCTTGGCACACTTCAGGCCTGTTAATACCAGTCAATCATTGCTTAAAAGCAACAGCCTATTTGAGGAAGCTCTATTTTCGTTCTTTAATACACATTACTTCTATAAATTATTACACAGATTCACCGAATGATTAGTTTGTGTTTGTATGAGAATCTAATCTTAAAAGAGAAATAGAATTTATTTATATGTAAGAACACACGAGGTATACCGTCATTAAGTAATTTTCACATTTTTGAGTTGGATAACCAGTTAAAACCAGTATCAGACTTCACTAGTTTTTCTAGTCACAAGGATGTAGAAGCTTCCTATAGATATTAAATACAGAGGGCATCTGAATAGTGACACTCTGCTCCACAGTCCCTGGTTCAATCCTGAGGCTTGGACTATATTCTGTGTGGAATCGCTGATGTTCTGCCCGTGCCCAAGATGAGACGAGAAGACTATCCTGTGCAGATAGCACCATAAAACGCATGCGTGTATAAGGCAGAACAGGAAAGGGTGTTTATTAGTCAGTCAGTCACCTAATCTGACTAAATGATGACACCACAAATCTTATTAATCAACAGATTTTATTTACAGAAAGAACAAAGTATGTGGGCTGTTTTCATGTCGTTCAGAAAGCAGGAAATCATTCTCCCCTTTAGAAAGAAGGAATTTACATACAGTGAATTGAGACGTCTCGAAGCAAAGACTGATCTTGGAAATGGAGATCAAGCGTTCATTGATCACGGTAGGCTCCTGTACACCTCACCTTCGAAAACACCTCACCGTTCACACATCACCAGTTCCAACGCAGCCTAAGTTTGCAAAATAAAGGCTAAAGGGAAGAAAAACAGCAAACGAAGCTCAATGCACTAGACTGTGTCAGACACAGGAGAAGGAGCACATCAGTGATGGAGTTCAGAGAGTGCAATTAGTACAGTGATGGCATGGCAAAATAAAAATAAAAAAAATACTAACACCGAACACAGTAAGAGAACTGTTATACTAAAACTCATGGTACAATCTCATAGTTCGCCTGCAGTCAAAAAGAAGAGATAGAGAATAAAAGCCTATGTTAGAGTCTACACGATCAGCGGTCACAATAGTTAACGTGAGGGTGGAAGGCTATTCCATGTTAATTTACTCTAATCATATCCACTTCCAAAAAGTCTTAATTTTCACTTCATGTGAATTTTATTTATTTATTTTTTTTAAAGCGAAGCTGATTTTTTTTCTTTTTCCTTCTAGACCTTCTAAAAGGGGAGCACTTTTGCGATTTGCCAGAAAAGGGTGTTGTTTAATCAGCTGCTTCTCAGAAACAAACAGCATCATGAGAGGAAACAACAAAAACAAAACAGAGGTTAAAAGAAAAAAATGTAAAAAGTTTACCCACCACCCCCCACCCTCCATATGCCAGGACGAATGAATGACAGCCACTTTTTCCCTAGAGCCTCCCAGATCAATGGAAAAAGAAAGCCATGTGAATAGATCTAAATCCTCTGCCCATGCATTTAAACAGTAGTGAATTAGGTCAAAGATGGTTCTCTCGTTGTTGGTTTTTTTTTTTTTTTTCCTAATGTGCCTTTAAATTACAAATTAAATGCAGTTGTCATTCTTTATTTTTTCTCTTTTCTTTAATATATTCTTGACAGTTGTTTTTTTTATTATTATAACATTAATCCCTGTGTCCTTTAAATGCAAATGAATAGGTCTTGGCAGAATAGGAGGAGTTGTGTTCACACTTGACTTCCACTCTTTTCCGTTTTTCCCCCTTATTTTTCTAGACTTCGATATTGTTCCCAGCGTAAAGCCTGGTCCATGTCCGGGCTGAAAAACAAAACAAAACAAACAGCAAAAACATTAGAAAGACTGAATTAAAGAAAATGAATTAACATGAATCGTCTGTGCTTTTAGAAACCACAAAAATGTAACTATAATAATAATAATAATAATAATACAAAAGCTTCCTGACTGATTGTGGATGGATAAAATATGGCCAAAAGGTTTGTGGACACCTGACCATCACACCCATAAGCTGTTGCCACAAAGTTGGAAGCACACCATTGCATAGAATTGTCTTTGTATGCTGTAGATTTATGATTTTCCTTCATTGGAACCAAGTTGCCTGAACATGTTCCAACATGAAAAGCCCCTTTGCACAAAGCTAGCTCCATGAAGACATGGTTTGCCATGGTCGGCCTGCGCAGAGCTCTGACTTCATCCCCACTGAACACCTTCAACAGTAAGAGAGCACCAACCACACATGAGGCTTCCTCATTATCAAATGCTCTTGTGGGCTGATTGTGCGAAATCTCCACAGCCACACTCCAAAATCTAGTGTAAAGCCTTCACAGAAGAGTGTCGGATATTATAACAGTAAAAGGGTGGGGACCATCTCCCTGTTGGTTTTGGAATGGGCAGATATGGGTGTGATGGTCAGACGTCCACATCTTTTTGGCCATTTAGTGTATTTAGATAAGATTATACACTGGCGCTATGCATATTGGCCAATGTCTGATACTGATCTGAGGTCAGAAGCTCCATACCTCCATGCATAGATACAAAATGTCAAATCTGATCAGTTATTGATCCAGTGTTAGTATCAGCCCTGATACTGATATTCAGTACATCCCCAATGAGAACTTTACTCTACTGCACCACAGCTGAAAGGATGTTGTGCAATCTGAAATAAAATACTACACGGTACTTTTTGTACTCAAGTTTCAATGCAAATCCAGTTTGGCTTCATAACCCACCTGTTTCTATGGCTTGAGCTTCGTTGGTCTTCCACTGCTCTGCAACATCATTTGCTAGAGGATCATCAGGGTTGGGAGCACTTAGTAATGCCTGGATTGATAGCAGCACTGTGCGGATCTGCAAGGCTGGGGACCACTTATCTGGAACATAGATTAGGGCGGGGGGGGGGGGGGGGGATAAAGAAGAGTGAGAAGATGAAGGGGAAAGCAGCGACCAGCAACCTAGCACATCATCTTATATTAATATAGAAGAGAACGAGATGAGATTAAGAGAGTGTAATCCGAGAGGCTTTTGACATTTTGTGAGTGATTATGATAAAAGCCACTTGTTTGGTTCTGAGGCCAGGCATGACGAAGTAAAAAACAGCAATGGGAAATACAGACTTGCTTTTCAGCACAGGCACACTCAGCAATTCCAAATCATACATCAAATCAGGAGTGGGGGGGAGAGAAGAAGGAGAAGAAGAAAAAAGTATGGTCAGTTTCCACTTTTAAATGCAGAGGTACACCCTGGGATCCCTGGACTGAGCACTTGAGGTTATATGACTAAATCAGCGGGGAAACAAATATTCCTGAATCTGAAAAGGAGAAACATGACCTATTGACTGGACATTGTTCCTGAGAACTTGAGATCATTCTGAAAAAGCATTATGAAACGGCATTATGGCCGAGCAGAATAAATACACACTACAGAAATAAGCACCAGCTGCATTTATTTTAATACCAAGTGCCAATTGTACAACAGCACTCTTTTCAGAAGAAATCCTGCAGGCATTGAACTGACCACTGACCAAGAAAATGCGTCAGAGGTGGAGTCGCCCCTCTTAGACAGTTCTGATGACGACAGATATAGCTGGCACACTGAAAACATATAAACAAGCTGCCAAGTGGCAAACATTACTAAATAAATAGCTCGCTGGCAAAACAAATCTGGCATTATCTTAATACTACCCTTACCTGAACCTGTTTAGCAGTACCAAATCAAAGGTAATGGTTAAAGTATTAAATATTTACCTCCTGCTTTCTCCTGCTGTGCTCCTGCACTAGTGCTGCTAAGCACAACATCTGTTAGCGTTTCAGTGCTGACTGAAAGCAAGCTTTGCCGTTTAAGCCGTCTGAACACAAATTCGTTTTATACAGCAGCCAAGGTGCACTCATCACAGCTAATTTAGGTAATAAGGGTCACGGCAGTATAAACATGAGCTCACTGCAGTGGTTAAACAGCCAACTCAAAAAAGTTTCAGATCCCCAGGAACTCAAGACGGATGAACAGAAATCCATTTAAAAGGTTTAAATATACTTCAAATGAAGGTCTGTTCACTATTTAGACCTAAAATATTGTACCCCATAAAAGTTTTATATCAGGGTCAATGCATATATTTAAGTCATCTGTTAAAAAAAACGGAACACAAATTAATCATCTCCCCCAAGCACACATGCAAGGCTGTGATATCGAGTGCTTTCACTTCCTCAAGAAAAGGCAACATGTTCATGTAGGACATAAAATGAAACGACGGCCATGTTTGGCTGCCAGAAAGCAAGTGTCTGATGCGCCAAACAAACAAGAAAAAAAATAACTAGGAGTTGTTGTAAACAATGAGCAGATTTTTTAAATTATTTTTCTAATAATACCAAGTCACATTCTCGTTCAATGTTCTAGTATGGAGTTATGAATAGAGCTGATCATAATATGCATCTGTAAGCTGACCCCACATCATATATCTGAGTTGATCCGTGACATGCATTTAAATGCCTCGGATCCACATTTCTGTAGGTAATACTGAACAATTATCTCTCTGTGCTTTAATTAGAGTCTTATTTATTGCCATGTTGACAGACCGATATACACCGATCAGGCATAACATTATGGCCACCTGCGTAATATTGTGTTGATCCCACTTTTGCTGCCAAAACAGCCCTGACCCATCAAGGCATGGACTCCACTAGATCCCTGAAGGTGTGATTTGGTATCTGGATCCAAGATGTTAGCAGCAGATCCTTTAAGTCCTGCAAGTTGCGAGGTGGGGCCCACTTACAGGACTTACATCACAATTTGGCCCTGCTTCTAACACATCAACTATGAGGACAAAATGTTCACTTGCTGCCTAATATATCCCACCCACTAACAGGTGCCATGATGAGGAGATCATCAGTGTTACTCACATCACCTCTCAGTGGACATAATGTTACGCCTGATCGGTGTATGCTGGCATGTTCATGTAAAGTCTGCATCTTAGGTTTATTTCAGCAGGATCAGATTCATTGATGAAAACTCTCTGAATAAACTAAATATACACATTTGGTGTATATGATAAATATATACACATAATGTATGCATAGTTGTCACAGTAAAAATCTGCTAGAAACTCTATATCTTACTGTTCCACAGGATATGAAAGACATCTTCACCAAAAACTGTATTTTCACTGCAAGACTTTTTCATGATGAACTGAAAACTCTTCACTGCACTTTAATAGTTTCCTGTTACCAAGTCATCCACTGATGATTTGCATATTGGACTGTAATGGGGTTTCAGCCATTAGGTCTGTTTTGTGACCATCATTGTAAAGAAGTACTGAGAGTAAATGCAGTGTGGAATAATTTATAGTCAGGCATTACTGAAGCCAAACACCAATCTATATAGAATCAGCCATGCAAGAGGATCATTTAAAAACACAAACACACATCTATCAAATACTTCTGGTTATGTTAACGGATCACTTACCTTTCAAGATATCTAGGCATATTCTCCCCAGCTTGTCAACATTGGGATGATATATTTTGGTCATGAAGCGTACTTTCGGAGCTGCCATGGGGTATTCTTCAGGAAGAAAGAGTTCAAGTTTAAAAGTCCCTCCCTCAAAGGGGGAGTCTTGAGGTCCAGCAATGACCACGTGGAAGTAGCGAGCATTCCCTTCATCAGGCTCTGCCTTGATGCCTGGCACGGGCTCTGCCAACAAACGTTGAGTTTCCTAGTCACACACACACACACACACACGACAGGGGAATAAAAAAAGAAGATGGCAGGTTGGAACAGAACTTGCTTAGTTGTGTCTTTGCTTAATTTGCAGTTAGACTAATTGGCACTGGATGATCTGCTTGTTTGCATCGATGTTACAAGCAGGTAAAAGCTGCTGATGCCAGTCAGACATCAGTTCACAGCTGTTTAACACAATGTAGATGGACAAGTTTTATTTAACCTAATCATCTGTGCAAGTGTGGTTAAGCAACTGTTTTTTCTGAAATTCGCAGATAACAGTTTCCTCCCTGGTTTCTGTAGAGTAGAGCTGGAAATGAAAATGTCACTGTTTCTGTAGAGTAGAGCTGAGAGTAAAAGCTTTTCATTATGAGTCAAGACCTTTACAAGAAATTACAAGTACTTACAGGAATTTCAAAACATGTATAACCAAGGTTGGCTTAGAGCGACATACCACAAACCATGGCAATATCACCATCTCCATTCACTATTGCAAATAAATAAAAATTATAGTTCTATGATTCCAGAGGCACTTGGTCGATCATTTTGTAATTACAGCATAAATGAACATAGAGGTTGCATGGTCTTGTCCCATTTTTAAAATATAGTGAATACTATGCCAGTCGGTCCAAAGGCACTTTAGATTTAAGAGGCATAGTGACCATAACTCATAACTTTGCCAAGTGCATTCATCTATGGCCAAATTTTTGGTAAAATCCCATCCACCTCTGCAGCCTTGGGGCTAAAAAAAAAATCTTTTTCCCTGCTTTTCTTATAACCCCCAGTCCCTCAGTCACTCCTGCCTCCTGATGTGAAGGAAAATCACTTGTGTGGAAGAATTCCTCAAAATGCTCTTTCCATCTCAAAGCCTGTGCATGGTATAATGAAAGATTTGACCCAATTGAATATATTAAATAGCTGTTCGTCAGTGATTTAACCTTCTTAACTATTATAATGCAGCAAAATAATTAACGTAGCTTAATACATGAACAAAAGTATAGTGGTCACCTGGACATCACACGTATATGAGCTTGTTGGGATCCCCCATTGGGATTTTTAAGGGTCACTCTTTTGGGAAGATATCCAACAAGATTTAGGAGTCTGTTGTGGGAATTCAGTCAAAAAGGAATTTGTCAGATCAGGTACCAATGTATGATCACAAGGCCTGGGTCACAATCAACAGTCCAATTCATCCCAAAGGTGTTCAGTGGGTTCGAGGTCAAGCCTCTGTTCAAGTTCCTTCATGCCAAACTAATTAAACCATGTTTTATGGACCACACTTTGAGCACAGGGGCACATAGTCATGCTTGAACAGGATAGGACCTTCCCTCCAAACTGCTACCACAGTGTTGGAAACATAATTGCCTAGCCCAAACCCTGGGACAAACGCCCTCTGACCTCTGTCTTTTACTGTTCTGGTAAGGAGCGTTCTCCTGGCACCCACTAAAGCCAGATTCATCAATCAGACTGCCAGATAGTGAAACGTGATTTATCAGTCCATTTAACACGTTTCCACTTCTCCAGAATCCAGCGGTGGTGCTTTACACCACTCCAGACAACACTTGGCATGGAGACAGATTGGCTTATGTACAGCTGCCTGGCAATGCAAACCCATTACATGAAGCTCCTGATGCAGATCTTGTGCCAATGGTGCTTCCAGAGGCGGTTTAAAAATGATGCAAGCGACACAAATGAGTAATGGAACAGAACCTAGGCGATTTTTATGTGCTACACACTTCAGCACTCTGGTGTGTGTGGTCTGCAACTGAGCTGTTGCTGTTACACGATAATTGCACTTTAGAGCTGGCTGGGGCAGATCTTAAAGGGCGGAAATTTCACAAGCTTGTGCTAAAGGTGGCATCGTAAGACAGGGCCACATTTTAGGTCATTCTTCAGCACAAACCATCCTACCATCAGTATTTGTTTACTAAAGATTGCATGGCTATCTGCTTGATTTTTAACATCCACATACTTATGGCTATACAAGTGTAGCTTTATTATTCTCTCAAACTGAACACAGCAATCTGGTTTCGGTGGGGGAAAAAAAAACGACAATGGCTTACTCTACAGTAAACCTTCATATTCATTTAAGCACTTCTTTAAACACCAGTTCTAGTGTGTGCTTGAGGTGAGACCTATAAGCAGCGGGAACGATCAGACTGATGTTTATAGCTTAGTCTGTTACAAAATGTTTTAAAATACTCCTTTCTGAACATTATGTGCATATGCATTGTTAACAACTCTTCATGCAGAATAATGTTTCACATTTGCCGGTCAGTGACGAGTAGATAATGGTGTCATAATGAAGAGAAAGTTTGCACAGGACAAAGAGTTTAAGGGCAGGCCAGATTCATTTAGAGTACTCTTAACAGATTATCATTTCCCCTAAAATGACACCTAGAAACGCTGGGATTGCTCCATCATTTCACAGAATAGAATAGATTGTGCTCTTTTTTTCTTAAAAAAAAACAAAAAAAAAACAGAGATAATTATTAATTATTATGCACATGGGCAATCAAGTTTATTTCTGACGGCACAGAAATTTAGCTATTTTGTCTAAAACATCCTAGTAATTTGTTAAGCTTATGTTCCCTTCAACCTTCATAAGAACCACAAAAGCATCCCCAAGAGATGACAAGATACAGAGGTGTGTTTTTTTTTTTTTTACTCACCCATAATGCAATTTCTGCTCCAATTGCATTTGCATTAAAGGCTGCAGTTTTCGGCTGAGTTTAGGAAGAGGCTCTACTGTGTAATCCTCGACATCCTTAAACGGTGAACGCCCTTCCCTTCCACTTCCGCCACTCCGACGTTTTAATGCTATAATCGCGCTTAATGGCATTTTAATCAATTGTCTGATTTTAACATTTAACAACTGTCAGACAAAATTTGTTGGTTCATTCAATGATCATGGAATCAAAGATTTTTTAATGCAGTATTATAATTCAGCAAAGCCAACTATATTAAAAAGAATGAAAATGATCCGCAAGAGCATTTCCCCTCAACTTTGAGAGAGAATTTCAATTTCTTATTTGGAAAATATTTGAATATAAACCTTTGTGTGAGGTTTATCTTATATCTATTGTAAACAATGTGTATTGTGAGCGGCAGCTGCCTGTCTTCCGCATACTGACATGCACATGCAGAACTTCAGCTTTATTCACATTTACATGCAGCATTTATACTTCTCTTTATTGTTCAGTTGTAAGACACTTATGCACAAACGTATACTGCGATACTTATGCAAAATATTACCTAGTATACTACATTCAGTTTCGGAGCAAAGTAAGCTCGACACGTTATAGGCATGAACGTTATCCCAGGCAAATATTTAGTTTGTAACCAGTAGATGGTTGTTTACTTAACAATAGGAAATGCCACCTGATTTTTTTTTTTATTTATTATATCAGGCTGCTGTAATAACAGTCAAAAAACTCCACTCCCTATTGACTTTTGCGAGAGTTGACTTTTTATACGAGGTTTTAAACCATGACCAGCTCCAACTGGTTTGTATACACAGCTACCTGCTGCACTGCAGGCGTGAACTGACACCATGTCCAGCTGTAGGTAAGACCTATTTTAATGACCATTCTGTGCAAGAATATGTCCAGATACAGGGAAGCAGAGCAGCACAAAAACTTATATAATTCTAGCATGTACTTTAACATGTGATCAATTATGACATTTGAGAGACTCAACTAACATTTCATAGTGCAATGAGAACATGACAAGACTATGGAACCAATTACCTCACCTTACGCCCCATTATCTGTATACTCACTTGAGGTCATGCTTTTGAGATAAATGATGTTAGTTGATGCTTTTTTTGTCTGGTTAATTGGCGAGTATAACATGAGACTGGGCAAGACTACTGGAGCTCTCAGTTACCTGCTGGGCTTGATAATCAATAATATTTGTCCATACCTATATATAAAACTATCAAAGGCCATAAAATCAGAATTTGTCACGTTTCCTTACACTATATAGCTAAAGGCTTGTAGACAACTCTTCTGGGAAGACTTTCCATTAGATTTTGGAGTGTGGCCGTGGAGTCTTGCTCATACAGCCACAGGAGCATTAGTGAGGTCTGACAGTGATGTCAGATAAGAAGACCTGGCTCACATTTGGAGTTCCAGTCCAGCACTTGTCTTCTGCCAATCCAACTTTGGCTAAGCATGTCTTCATTCACTTCACTTTGTGCACAGGGAGCACAGTTATGCTGGGACAGGTTTTGACCTCTTATTTCCATCTTTGTGGCAATAACGTGAGTGATGGTCAGGTGTCCACATATTTTTGCCCAAACAGTGTTTGCATCAAAGCTAAATTCGCTGTATACTAGATACAGATTAAATATCAAAAGTTATATTTAGCTAACCCCCAATGGTCTCTGAAGCATAGCCGCAGGCCTCGCGATTTTTACATCTGGTCACAGTGAGATAAACCACAACCCACCCACCATTACCAAAGTAATGTACTTGTTGAATCTTTAACAGATTAGATAAACTGAATGGGCGTGATCCAAACAATGATATCTCAACCGATAAATAACCCTGTATCTAATTTTTATTAAAATATACTCTGTGACAGGAAAGTCAAAAAAAACCTGGCAATAGCCAGAATATTCCTGTACAAATGTGAACTGAGAGTCTTTTTATTTATTTATTTAATTAATTAATTAAAGGGGTCCCTTGCTGCAACAAGTTTAAGAAACCCTAAGTTACCAGTCTAGGAGAGAGACAGTAGCAATTACTGTAAGAGAGCCAGTATAACCCTCTGGGCCTTTCCAAACACACACACACACACACGAATAAACACACAGAGTATCTTATAGCACCCGCAGAATGTGTGAAGCTCAAGACATGACACATCTGAGGTTGCATGACTTGATTAAGTGCTCTCTATTCTATCTTACAACATTCTTTGCATTCCTGCAGATCAAAACTGCAACCAAACGATCCTTGTGCAAAAATTTCCTTATTTATTTCCAAGAAACCTGAATGCACAAATAATTCTAAATGCGTAAACCGTGCACGAAGACGTCCCAATGAATTATTGGGGAAAAAAAAAAATTGTAGTTAGTCTAGCATGGGACTCAGAATGATGCATTTGTTTAAATATGGAAAATAGGAAAAGTTTTCTCGTCCGCATTGCTTTAGGCATCACAGCTGTCTCAAAAAAGGCATAAGAGGAACAACATTCCTGAAATGTCTCGAGTTTTTCATATACAAAAAAACAAAAAACAAAAACACAGGACAACGCTGGAGCCAAAAAATCCCAGTCCCCCCCGCCCCCCCATCCCCATCAGATCAGAGCTCAGGCCACAACCGCACAGTGATGCACACTGCATACACAACATCCAATTACTCTGACTGCATCAGTGTGGCTTTTGTGGTCCAACTCCAGCACCAAACACGCATGATTAATCAGGACGCGCACGTGCCCAATGCACATCACCCTAACGTGTGCTTTTAAGGTGCACGCTTCATTCATTTCTTTTTTTTTAATTTTATTAATGCCATTTTTTTTTTTTGCATTCATTAAAAACGAAACCAGATCAGATGCATATGGGAAAACTGTTAAAAAAAAAAAAAAACCCAGACGGATGGTTAGTGCACTCACTGGTTGAGGGACGAAACCTGAGCGATGATACCAGCAGCTCTGGGCTACGCCTTTTCCTTCAAGGCTACAATAAAAAATCGACTAGTCATTCAGATTTACATGACTCATAGCACGCTTACAGCACTCACACATACCTGGAGTGCGTTTTCTCTCAATATGTTGTACTACAATAAACAATAAATACTCCTAAATCAACAGCAATCGGACGCGAATCCCGAGTATTATTATTTTTTTCTTGCAAAAACCCGACCATCAGATTGCATTTCGCTTCGTCGTTTGATTAATGAAAGCCGTCCAGCTAAATCTGCGTAGCTTCATTATTTCCAAACACCTCAAATAACACACGCGCACACACACTAACACGGTTTATTTTCCTCAGATCGTAACGTTTGCGATACATCCCCCGCATTATAACACACCATTAGGATTGCATCTCGCCGGTTAGCTAAAAGGCTAGCAAGGCCTTTTCAACAAGCTAGTCAAGTCAATACGCTCCTCGCGCTAGCTCCACGACTTCCATTTCCTCCCCTGTGCTTTCTTTACACTTTTCAGCAATAAACGAGGTTGAAATATCGACGCGATTTATTAAAGTAGCTGTAATAAAAAGCAGTAAAAAGGCTGATTGTCGTGACTGGTAAGGATGGTGATTAATTCTGAAGGTTCAACCCCACTTAGCTGGCCCATAATACAGCGGAAAGCTAATGCTAACACTAGCATAGCACGCACTGGCTATCGATGCTCAATCAATGAATGGCAGCGGTGATGACTAGCTACCTAGCGCGCTAGTCCGCTAGCCTGCCTGTTCATTAGCTTTTACTTTCGTTCACATACTGCGATATGTGCGATCTGTTGCTGGGCATCAGCAATTATTTCTACGTTGGTGAACAATTCTGAAGCAGGAACAGGCCGTCCGCCATTTTTGTTCCCTGAAATCTAGCCTGCATGTATTTTTAACCCTCCCATATAAGAGCGAACACCTAAACGGAAGTCGCTAGCAAAGCACTGAGCTAGCAGGAGCGCAATGTAACCGGCTTCTGCTTTCGTGCACGCCGCTTTACGAGCTTCTCAGGATGGTTGTGGTGCCGTAATTCAGGGCGTGTGAGTGTTCTGTACAGTGGAATTCGCTTGCCGGGTTACCTTGATAATCCTGCGGGGCAATCCTGCCATGTTGTCTTGAATGCGGTTTTAGCTTCGACTTTCAGTGCCTCTTCCTCGCAGAGACGCAGCGCTCACGCCTTCAGCGCCTTGCGTCACGTCCCCACTGCACCCAAACCGCAAGAGGAGCATTATGGGTAATGTAGTTGTTAACTAGACTCGGCGCCATTTTCCGACCCGACTGGTGTCTGTACAGAGGGACGCGGTATTTGCACCCCCTGTTGTCAGGAATACAGTTTGTTTCCTCGTCAAATGATCGCGTCGTTGCAGTCTAAACCGTAGAATCATAAACAAGGACCACATTTTAACATTTAAACGTCTAAATTTCCAAAGTTAAATAGACCTACAGTAAAACCTTGGATTGCGAGGGTTTTGCAAGACGAGCAGAAATTCTGAATAAATTTTAACTTGATAAACGAACGAGACCTTGCATTACGAGTAATAAGTAGAGTGGAACCCTGGATTGCGAGTAATGTGCTTTACGAGTGCTTTGCGAGACGAGTAAAAATTTTGTATAAAATTTTATTTGGTTAACAAGCGATAACTTGCAAGACGAGCACCGCGCCATGAGCATCACGCCATGAGCTCGCGCGGGAAATCTCACAACTGAGCCGATGGTTGTTCTCTCTCGCTGCGTAAACAAAGCTCGGGTGAGCTTCCCGTCTCACTTGTCCTCAGTCGGCGTGAATCTCTCATACAGGCAACATCCGCTCAAGCGTACTGTTTACTATAGCATTGTAACTACGTGTGTGTGTGAAACGTTTTCATATTTTGCGTCCAAGTGTAGTGACTGTTCTTTAGTACTGCTCTACTAATACTACACTAGAAGTATATTAATCATTGTTATTTGTTTCAGATATTAGGGACAATAATTTGTATATAAAATACCGTTAAAAATTATTTTTATGTGAATACTTTTGGGTGTGTGGAACGGATCATCCGACATTATTACCAATGGCAAAATTCGCTTTACTATACGAGCTTATTGGATTATGAGCACTTTTCCAGAACGAATTATGTTCGCAATCCACTGTATATTATCTGCGTCAGCAGGCTGATTTGCATCATTTTCAAATGCTGCACATCTGTATGGCACATGCTTTATTTCACAACATTACAGTACATTTTGTGATATTTCGAAAATGCACACCTGTGTGTAAAAATATAATGTTTTAACTGATTTTGGGAACATCATCAGGTACCACAGCAAATGATCTTTTAGAAACTGGAATATTTGATTGGTTTTTTTTTTTAAAAAAGCAGAATAATATTATTGGCTAATGACCAATTAAGGTAAATTGCTAAATTGGATATATGTCATATTAATTAAGGACTAGACTGAACAGATAAAATTAACTTTAAAACAAGAAACATCAACATTTATCACTCAGCACATAGGATGTCAAGTCAAGTCAAGTCAAGAAGCTTTATTGTCATGTCAACCACATATAGCTGACGCAGTACATAGTGAAATAAAACAATGTTTCTCCAGGACCCTGGTGCTACATAGACAACATAACAACATATAGCTACAGAACAGAAACAACAACACAGAGCTAGGGACAGAAAGTTTTAGCCTTTTTGTTTTACATGTTTTTGAAAAAAAGAGTTTATTTACCCGTTACAACCATACCAGTTTCTTAACTTGATGAATTTGCGCATTTGCTGAAGATTGAATCTCACATACATGGAGCAGACTGGGAAGCATGATCGCTACAAATTGGGCAGGAGATATGGATCAAGCAACCAAAAGTAGTTCGTAGAAGGGGACATATGGTGTTACAACACAGGAAACTACTTTAGAATTTGTATTGTATTTGTATGTAATTATAAAGACATAGTGTTTTTTTTTTCGTTTGCAAAATTTCTATCAGCCTTCATTAAGCTCCATGTTAATATTGTCATATGAATGAAGAATGCCCACATTCATTAATATGGTTTATAAATGAATTATTTGTTTATATATTGAAAAAATAGAACCATTAATGTCAAAAAATACAAACAAAAATAATAATTGGGGTTGTGGGATTGGGGCTCCTTCTGCAGGAGTGGACAGGAGTGTGGGATTAAAACAATTACAATAATTAAAACAATACAGTGAGAACAAGTTGTCCTGGAGATCCAGAAACTTCTAGATATACTCTCTGAGGGGTTATACACCGATCAGCCATAACATTATGAGCACTGAGAGGTGATTATCAACAGTAATTAAACAGTGACAGTGATTATCTCCTCATCATTGCACCTGTTAGTGGGTGGGATATATTAGGTAGCAAGTGAACATTTTCTTCTCAAAGTTGATGTTTTGAAACAGGAAAAATGGGCGTAAGGATTTGAGCGAGATTGACAAGACCCAAATTGTGATGGCTAGACATCTGGAGTATCTCCAAAACTGCAGCTCTTGTAGGATGTTCCTGGTCTGCAGTGGTCAGTATCTATCAAAAGTGGCTCAAGGAAGAGTGGTGAACCGGTGACAGGGTCTTTTGTGGCCAAGGCTCATTGATGCATGTGGGGAGTGAAGGCTAGTCTATGTGGTCCGATCCAACAGACGAGCTACTGTTGCTCAAATTGCTGAAGAAGTTAATGCTGGTTCTGATAGAAAGGTGTCAGAATACACAACGCATCACAGTTTGGTGTGTATGAAGCTGCATAACCGCAGACCAGTCAGAGTGCCCATGCTGACCCCTGTGCACTTAATCCAATCAAGCATCTGTGGGACAAATGCTGTGTGCTGGACAAATAAGTCCAATCCATGGAGGCCCCACCTCACAACTTACAGGACTTAAAGGATCTGCTGTTAACATCTTGGTGCCAGATACCACAGCACACCTTCAGGGATCTAGTGGAGTCCATGCCTCGACGGGCTAGGGCTGTTTTGGCAGCAAAAGGGGGACCAATACAATATTAGGCAGGTGGTCATCATTTTATGCCTGATCGGTGTAGAAAGTGCTGTAAGATAAACGATGACAGGAACTAACTTAGTCATGGATGTTCCACAGCATGACATTTAACTATAAACCATTAAAAATGTGCAGTGTGTTGCTGACGTCCTCCATCATGGTCTGGTTGGCTGCAGCTACAGCCAGGGACAAGGCCAAGCTGCAGTGCCTCTGGGTGCTTCGGGAGCTGGGGTGGGGTGGGGGTGGGGTTTTTTTTTCACATTTTTTTGTGAACTGCTGACAATATTTCTCCTAAATTCAAAATATAACTTGTTATTTAGAGTGTATATTTCAAAGAAATGACAACACATCAAAATAACCCAAGATCATGCAGTATTTGCAGAGCTTTAATAACTCAAATAAAACAAAATGCAAACAATCTGTAAACAAAGTGTGTTAATGCTTTGGCTAAATAACATTAAGAAATCAGTATTTGGTGGAATAACCCCGATTTGCATGCGTTTTGGCTCCATGCTCTCCACCAGTTTTTCACACTGCTGTTGGGGAACTTTATACCACTCTTTTTGCAAAAAAGCAAACAGCTCAGCTTTGCTTGATGGTTTGTGACCATCCATCTTCCTCTTGATGACATTGCAGAGGTTTTCAATAGGGTTCTATGTGGAGATTGGACAGTGGTCTCATTTTTTTCCAGAGCTGAATATGAAAATAATCCATTTTGGCATGGTAACCATTTTGTATTTTCAGGTAAACTCATGGTCTGTCACTGTCATGTGTTATCACTTGTGTATATATGGAGACCCATTTTTACCCCAATGGCTTTCCATAGAACAGTGTCACTACGTCAGAATTTGAATAGTTCACCACTTTAGTGTCAGAGAGTGAGAGAGGCTTTCAGGAACAGAGGAATAAGGATCATGAGAATCATGACCTCTCTTCAACACTTTAGATCAGGTATGTATTGTACAGCTCCATTAGCACTACTGGGAGAGACATTAAAAAAAAAATGTAGACATTGTTGAAATATTAGTTGTTTAGAAGCTTCACTGGGTAAAATTATGGGATTTCAGTGTATTTGTAGACTTTATATATTTCAAATTTAATAATTTAAAGTTTTGTTGAATAAGTTTATGAATGTGAGGGTGATGGGACTGGCAACTCATCCAGTGGTGATAGATAGATAGATAGATAGACAAAACAGTCAGATAGATAGATAGATAGATAACTTTTAATTGCCTTATCAACGCAACACAAACATACATTTAGGACATTTAGGAGATGTTTATTGCTAATTATACATATTTTCAGTTCTCGGCTCTTTCGAATCAAATCATATTGTATCTCAATTATTTTTTTACCATTTGTCACACATTCTGGCTTTCACAATCCTAATGTAATAGATGACAAAATCTTTTTATGCGTATGTTTATTTATTTACTTATTTACCGTATATCTGTCTGTCTTTGTATATTACTCTCAGACTGAATCTTTCCTTAATACCCCATGGTCGCATAATCTTTCCTGCACTGCTTCATCCATTCAGAAATATGTTGTTGTTGTAGGATACCAGGGAACTGAGCCAGTGGCTAATCTACAGCCTTTTTTTACCCCAGTGCACAGAGTGAACAGACAATACCAGCTGCATTTGAGATACTGCTTCCAGTGAGCACTTGATAGAAAAGAGGGAATGCATTGTGACAAGGATAAACCAGACTTCCGAACTCGTGCATATGGCATTTCAACATGTCCTGACTGGTGACAAGAAGGCCTCAAAAACCTGGGGTTCATTTTTCATATGAAGTCCATTAATCTGGAAATATTTATTTTTAAATGTTTCTAGGGTTATAGTTAGAAAACAATGCATGACCCAGAAGTAAAATAGATAAAACAAGGTAGGTCCTAGGGGAACAATGTGGCTTAGTAATGAGCATATTTGCCTCACATGTCTGGATTCGAGCCTCGCTTCCATCCTGCCTCCCAATGCTTCTGAGGTTTCCTCCAGATACTCCAGTTTCCTCCCTCAGTCCAAAGATATGCATTTTAGGCAATTAAAACTAAACTAATCTTTATAATATATTAAATATAGTACAAATGAAAAAAATAAATAAAATGAAACAGTAATAAGGATGTTTTGTAATATAATTTCTAACAACAATTATCTTTAACTCTTATGTTCTCATTCTCAGGTTTATTCTGTACCTTGTACAGAAATTTCCTCTGTCAAACGTTTTTGTTTATCGCCTGTGTCAGCCCTTTTGCACCCACGATGCCCAGCTTGCGTTCGGCGTTCTCTGCCACACGCAGCACCAGCCTGCTGGGTGGCTTTCAGCGAGTCGTGACCTTTGACCACTTGCTTGTCAACGTGGGTGGTGACTTCAACCCGGACACAGGGCTCTTTCGTTGCAGGATCGCCGGTGCCTATTACTTCACACTGACGGTTGGAAGGTACCCCAAGAAGTTTCTGTCTGTGATGCTGGTAAAGAACAGACATGAAGTGCAAGCGATGGCTTATAATGAGTACAGGAATCAAGGACGAAAGGTGCAGAGCCAGAGTGCCATGATTAGCCTGTCACCCATGGACACAGTTTGGCTGCTGGTGCAGCAGAACCCAGACTATGCCCTTTACAGCAATGTTGCCCCTTATATCACTTTTTCCGGCTATCTTGTATACCCAGAGTTTGCATCTTCTATGGGATACCTAAACAAGTACCTTGGCCCTGAGTGCTTGCCCCCTGGATATGCCAGTTATAGCTGGAGAGAAACCCCTGAGGAGCTTATGTCTGCGTTTTCAGTAGCTAGGACATCCTCTGTGCTGGGGGAAAGCAGTAGACATGACAAGAGGGAGGCTCTGAGGTTTGACGTAGAGTATGTCAACATTGGTGGCCATTTTAACAAGTCATCTGGCCAGTTCACATGCCGAGTGCCAGGAGTGTACTTCTTTGCATTCACAGTGGGGAAGCACCCTCGACGGGCTGTGTCGGTGAAGTTAATGAAAGGGACAGGAGAGGTGCAGGCCATGGTGTTTGATGAGGACACGTCACGAAAAAGAGGGATGCAGAGCCAGAGTTTGTTGTTAGTTCTGAACCAAGGAGACATCATTTGGCTTTACAGCCAACAAGATGAGCGCTACGCTGTTTACAGCAACCAGGGACGCTACACAACCTTCAGTGGGTTTCTAGTGTACCCCAAGTCTGATTTCATGGACAAGGAAAGAACTTTCTAGTGAAATCTAGACCTTGACTAGAAACCTTTATTAGGCTTACTAACATCATGTATGCATTATACCATCAGTGATTTTTTTAATGATTAAAATAGATTGTTCTATTTTCCCTATTGTAAAACATCTTGTATATGTTTGTGCAGGTAGGACATAGTATTTGGATTTTAGGCTGACCAATAAGCTTTGTTTTTTTTTAAAATAAACTTTATTGTCTTTGAGTAATTTTATGTAAACAGGAAAGCATTTAGCAGGCAAAATAGTAGATAATTTACAGGATAAACAGTATGACAGCGGCTGCTTAACATAAACGTGGATTTTAGCGTGTGTTTTATTTGATACTTTATAAATGTTCTTTCAGTGGCAAAATAAATATTTACAGTGTATATCAGTGTATTACAGAATATCCTTCAGCTGTGATAGTTTCTGTCGCCTGTCTTTCAATAGTAATAGACATTTCCATCTCCGGCCAAGACTGAACACTGGTTTCCAAAGCTGCAGGAGCCTAGAGAAAAATGACAGTTATTTTCGTAATTACTTTATATTTATTAACTGGTGTTTTTTTAAGTGACTTTTTTCACTTGAAAGTCTTGAAAGCATACCTTTTTTCGATAGTAGGACTTCATCTCAGTGTCAATGTAGGACACAAAATGGATTAATGTGTAGATTCTGGAAACAAAGAAAGAAATTTTGTGATTGTTGTGTAGCATACTGCCTTTAAAATGTGTATATTCGCAAACCAAAAATTGTGTATATTCCTAAGAACCAAGGAAACACACAACTGACACAATTATTAGTCCCTGTGAATGGGTTGTTACTATAGAAACAAATCCATTAATGTGAACCTATTATGTAAATTACAGTCAGTGTTCCAGACATTTGCCCTACCTTATCAGACTAAAGACATATATATATATATATATATATATATATATATATATATATATATATATATATATATATATATATATATATATATAATCTTCTTAAAAAAATAACTCTACTTGGTACCGCATTACTGTGACTTTATCTCTCTCTCTCTCTCTCACAATATATGGTTATCATGGATAAATCAAGTTTGTTACCTGTGGCAAAGCATTGCAAAAAACTGTATAATTAGGAGCAATGCAAAGCTCAGGAGAAACATCAGTGATATTGGATCAACAGAAAATGTTTCGCCTTTTGCAACCGTCCCATTTGGATAGATTTTTGGAATAGTCAAGGAGACAGGCTGGCCGATGGTTTGGAGAAACAAGGTGGACATCAACCAAAGAGCATTGCAGATGAAGAAGACAAATGTCACCTAAATGTATAAAAAGAATATTCATCCATAATCAGCTTTCATTTTAACAACAAGATCAAATTCACATGTTGTTTAGCATGCTGTATATTAGATGTAAGTGTGTACTCTATACAGTCTCACCTTGTTTCTAAGGTCTCTGAGCTCTTCTGCGATTTTTTCCTGTTGCTCTTTGTTTTCTTTAAGAGGTTCTAAATACCGTTTCTGCAGCTCTTTCCAAAACTCTGTTTCATCCTAGAACAGCAGGTAAAAAGATGTAGAATACGGTCAGATGAGTACAATAAATCTGAACCTTTTTGGAAACTGAACAGATAGATTATACCTCTGAGAGTGTGTCCTGGTGTAATGGGAAGTCATGAGATTTTTCTTGCAGGTCTTCAATCCAGCCTTTATTTGTCAGTTAAAATAGAATTGAAAAATATAATTCATTGTTAATTATTATTTAATAATTATTATATAAAATTAAATGTTAGTATTTTTTAAATTATTTAATTAAAATAAATTAAATATAAATTTACTTATTGATTATTACATTTTTATTAATTATTAAATTATTATTAACCAAAATACTTCATTATTTCATAGATTATACAGTGTGTATATACAGGGGTTGGACAATGAAACTGAAACACCTGGTTTTAGACCACAATAATTCATTAGTATGGTGTAGGGCCTCCTTTTGCGGCCAATACAGCATCAATTCGTCTTGGGAATGACAGATACAAGTCCTGCACAGTGGCCAGAGGGATTTTGAGCCATTCTTCTTGCAGAATAGTGGCCAGGTCACTATGTGATGCTGGTGGAGGAAAACGTTTCCTGACTCGCTCCTCCAAAACACCCCAAAGTGGCTCAATAATATTTAGATCTGGTGACTGTGCAGGCCATGGGAGATGTTCAACTTCACTTTCATGTTCATCAAACCACTCTGTCACCAGTCTTGCTGTGTGTATTGGTGCATTATCATCCTGATACACGGCACCACCTTCAGGATACAATGTTTGAACCATTGGGTGCACATGGTCCTCCAGAATGGTTCGGGAGTCCTTGGCAGTGACGCACCCATCTAACACAAGTATTGGGCCTAGGGAATGCCATGATATTGCAGCCCAAACCATCACTGATCCACCCCCATGCTTCACTCTGGGCATGCAACAGTCTGGGTGGTACGCTTCTTTGGGGCTTCTCCACACTGTAACTCTCCCGGATGTGGGAAAGACAGTGAAGGTGGACTCATCAGAGAACAGTACATGTTTCACATTGTCCACAGCCCAAGATTTTCGCTGCTGGCACCATTGAAACCGACGTTTGGCATTGGCACGAGTGACCAAAGGTTTGGCTATAGCAGCCCGGCCATGTACATTGACCCTGTGGAGCTCCCGACGGACAGTTTTGGTGGAAACAGGAGAGTTGAGGTGCACATTTAATTCTGCAGTGAGTTGGGCAGCTGTGGTTTTATGTTTTTTGGATACAATCCAGGTTAGCACCTGGACATCCCTTTCAGACAGCTTCCTCTTGCGTCCACAGTTACTCCTGTTGGATGTGGTTCGTCCTTCTTGGTGGTATGCTGACATTACCCTGGATACCGTGGCTCTTGATACATCACAAAGACTTGCTGTCTTAGTCACAGATGCACCAGTGAGACGTGCACCAACAATTTGTCCTCTTTTGAACTCTGATGTCACACATAATGTTGTGTGCATTGCAATATTTTAAGCAAAACTGTGTTATTACTCTGCTAATTAAACCTTCACACTCTGCTCTTACTGGTGGAATGTGCAGTCAATGAAGATTGGCCACCAGGCTGGTCAAATTTAGCCATGAAACCTCCAAAACTAAATTGGCCAGTGTTTCAGTTTCATTGTCCAACCCCTGTATATATACACACACTTAAAAAATTGTCTTGCACAACACTTACTTTTAGGAATTTGTAATGTGAGGCATTCATGTGATCTAGTAAAAGAAGGAATATGGGAAAAGATTTTAGCCAATGATTTTTACCCACTAATTTATCTATTTCTTTCAAAACTTTGCCATCAGCTATTAAACCTTTCTTAAAATACTATTAGTTTAGGAAAGTAAACTGGCTAGTAGAAATGGTGATATTGTTCCTAAAGCTGTACAACATGGTGATGAACTATAATAAAATAAATAAATACTAATAAAAAAAATGTAAGGAATAAAACATGTCATGCAGTATTGCCAGTTAAGATATGTTTAAAAAATGATAGCAAAATTAATTTTTAGTGGTGGTTTATTTTTATATTATTTACCTGTTTTCAGAATCCATGTGGACTGTATGATCTTGCTCCTCTGACACTACAGATTTCAGCAGTGGCTCAGTTTCAATTGTAGCCTCACTATTATTCCAGCAGGGGCATTTACAGCATGCTGCCTGTATAACCTGCCTCTTGATGGCGCTCACTGCTGTGGTTTCCGCTTTGCCACCAGTCTCTCGTGTCCCCCATGAGACATTGTTCATATTCACAATGGAGTAAATAGAAAGCAGGAGATAGCCGCTGGGTATACAGAGGAAATACAGAACCCCATGGATGAGCAGAGAAAACTCCTGAGGGTGAAGAGCGGCTGTGATGAGGTACAGTAGAGCCATGCTAATCAGAAACAGGCCACTGGGGGTCATAAATGTCTGATTCTTCACTATGTCTCCTATAGAGAAAACAGTACAGACAAGGTTAGGGTTAATAAAATTCCTGCTTGTTTGTAAGGATTTTATACCTGTTTTTTGTTTAGAAAGATGATAATTATAGATGTGAACAATATGTGATAAGACATCAAATCACATTTGAAAATGACAGAATCAAAACAAATCATGTGAAACAAACAACCCCTACCCCTAGAATACAGCGGGTAAAATGAGTATTGAACAAGTCACCCATTTGTCTCAGTAAATATATTTCTAAAGGTGTTACTGACATGCAGTTGTCACCAGATATTGGTAACAGCACATGCAATTCACACACGCAAAGAAATCAAACCATAGATGTCCATAAGTTAAGTTATGTGTGAAGAGTGGATTGCATGGTTTGTTACCAACATCTGGTGAAAATTGCATGTCAATAACACCTTTCGAAATATATTTACTGAGAAAAATGTTGTCGTGGTCAATACTTATTATACCCCCTGTATATGAAGTGTAAAACTCTTGTAAAAATACATGAATTATGTCTAAAAATCATATGTGGAAATTAATTGTGAGTAAAAACCATGTGTCAAAATGTACATGTGAATATATTTTAACAACTAGATGATTCATAACTACATTATTCACATTTGATGATTGTGTGAATTTTCTGTAAGGGCAACCAGAAGTCATAACATTAAGAGTACATCAATACAGAAAACAATATTACCTATGATGGAGAGAACAGTTCCAGTCATGAGGAACGCATACAGAACGCTCATGACTGCTGCTATCTGGATTTGGGTGTCAGATTTCAGCTTGAAGCACAGTGCCAGGTAGATAGTGGGAGGCACTGTGGCTGCAATGAGAGCAACCTTTTGTTCCATATTTACTATAAAATTAAAGCTTCCTGCAAGAGACAGTACACATGGGATTGTCAAGGGTTTTTACACATAAGATAGAAACAACTATGTGGGCTACTTTTAGGTTTTTCAAAGAAATCTACTCACCTGCTATCATCAGGCAGATGGTGGCAGGTCCTAGAATGGACGCACCCATGCTGATGACCTGGTAAACGATGTAAGGTTTAGAGATAGAGCTGTTCCTCTGAGCGGTCAAGCACCCAGAGCCGAGCAGATCGATGGTGTTCGCCATGGTGGAGGGACCCCAGCGCCGCCTCTGGTTGTAGAACTCTTTGAAGTCCTGTGGTGCATTAGTGTAGGCGTCTGATGCAGCATTATACTCCACTCTCCAACCCTGCTGTACTAAGAGAGTGCAGAGCCAGCGGTCCTCTCCTGGAATCACAATAGTGCAAGATGAAATTTTGATTGCTTATAAATCCATTAGGCATTAGGTCAATTTGACATTTACATAATTAATTCTTTCCTGAGACTGTTTTTAATGTAAAGCTTAGAAAAATTGCTGTCAGTAATTTGACAGCAGTCATAAACAATCTTTATGCATTCCTAATGACTGGTATTAAGAATTTTGTTACTCAGTTTCTATTTAAAAAAACTTTGCATTAGCTTAATTAGAATTTAGCTTTAAAAATGAATTCCTGCTGAATGTGTGAGAAGATATGCCTGAGCTAATACCTTGGTCGTATTGTACATGGTGAATGGCTTCTGTTGGTTTGGTGGTGTATCTCTTCATGACATTATCGTCCATGAGGGCAGCACCTCTGAAGAGACTAAAGCAACCAGGGCTACAGAGCACACAGCCAAACACATGCTCTGCTGTCTTCTGCAGCCAGTGGCCCACTGCATACTCAAATTTCTGATACCACACCATGGGCCCTTCATACACAATTTGAACAGGGATAAAGGTCAGTGACTTTATTAGCTCTCATGTAGTGGTGCTTTGTATCAGCACGTTAATGGTATCAACACCTACACACATTTTAAGGTGTACTTGAACATGTTGGATGAATAAGAATTTACACAAGGTTCTGGTAAAACATAAAAGCATGAGTTTGAACTAAAAAATCAGAAACAGAACAAGTAGCTCATCATACCTTTGCCAGTGGGGTGAATCCGGCCACAGGCAGCACCCACCTCTGGGTATAGTTTAAGTCTATCGATCAGTAGCATCACAGCAGAGGGCTGAAAATCTGTATCTCCATCCAGGGCCAAGATGTATGTGTTCTCTTTCTCTTTCTGATTCAGAAAAAGGTTGGTTAGTAAATCTATATGAATGACAAATTTCTTTAAAATATTTCTTTAAGACCTTTTGAAAGAGCAAAAATTTGTTATCTAATGTTCTGGGTGTTGACTTGGTTTTCTTTGGGTAATTTTGATTCAGGTTAAATAAAGTATTTTAAAAGCGTGCCTGGAAGGAATATTCATCCCATGCCAGTTTCTTACCTTTAGTTGTTTCTTCAGTTCATCCACATGTCCACCATTCTCAAAGAAAATCTTCAGGTACTTGCTGTTCAGTCTCCAGCCAAGGAGGTAGTATAAGTACATGATCTGGATGAAGTAGAATGTATTCACCAAACTTTAGATCTTACAGTAAAACAGTGGAGTTAATTGACACCCCTGTACCTGCGTTGGAACTTACCTGGGACCATCTCTTTTTATGTCGAATCAGCTGTTTGTCCTTGAGGTGAACCATCATTGTATTGCCTTTAGGAAGCGTGTACTGCAGACGACCTCCATATGGTGTGCTGATGATCTTCTGCTGAGGGAGGCGGGGCTTCTTCTTGAATATACACGGGTCGTCCTCACTAAAAATTCTAACATACAACCAAACATGTACTGCTTCACTTTTACTCCTCATCTTTGTAATTATTTCCTTATTCGGTTAGAATATGTCATGTGGTAAAGCTTACGTGTAAACTTCTTTGATTACGTCCACTAAAGTCTCAGCATATTCGTTTACATGTCGCATTTTGCCATTCTGTACATCCTTAAAGGCATCGTCAAAGTAAATATGGAACTCAAAGTAAGCATCATTGTAGTTATTCATTTTTGGACGGAATTTGTCGAGCCTGGTCACAAATTGTTGTTTTTAGTAAAAAAATAATTTTATATCAAACACATTGCCATTTATATTCCACTAAAATTACCTGAACATTGAGATGAGTATTTTCATCATTTCATCATACGTTTCATGCCACATTGTTGCACACAAATAGACTGTCACAGGGCATTTTGACCTGAGGAGAAATACAGCAATGTTTAATGTTTGTTATGAATTTCAGTCAGTATATTTCATATAATATTTTGTCAGTATATACCTTTCATCCTTATTTTTCTCCCTGGCCACAAAACGTGTATTGAGCAACATGGACTGTTCCAGAAATGCTCCCTCATACATCCGCTTCACAAACAGATCATGAGTTCTCTCAATGCGCTGGATCTTCAGGAACCAGATGTAACCAGTGGTTAGCATGAGTCCCAGCCACCAGCTAAAGGCACACAGAGCAAGAACCACCAATCCTCCAACATTCATTTCTGACACAATACGGCGTGAGTAAAGTGTGTCCCTGATGTCGGTCATCAATGAACAAAGTGGAATAATGTTGTTGCTCTTGTTATTAAAAGTCTCATTTGTACTATTTGAGTTAGAGCAATGAGTAAAATTAGTAAAAATTGGACTAATGAACAGCAGCATAACAGCTACAGAGGACAAGTACATGGGCACAATAAAACAGCGACGCAGGGCATGCATCTTGCACGCCACCACTACAAACCAACGGCACAGTGCAGAAGAAACAATCTGGACTGCCATCAAACCAAAGACTGTCCTGCTCACACTTGCAGAGATCAAGGTTAGGGAACTCCACTTCGACAAAGGAACTCTACATACAACAACAGCTGCAGTGACCAGGACTTTCACGACACTGGATAGAATGCAAACCACATTCTGGGAACTGGCTATGTCTTTGGAGATGTCTTCCAAAAATGGAAACAGACTGCTGTAGTTCTCCCACCAGTTCAACGAAACAAAAATAGTTCCTACAATGGCCAGACACAGAGATATTTTAACTTGAAAGGAGCTTTCTTCTGTTACTAAGTAGCCTATTAGGAAGAAGATGTAGCCCAGAACAATGAAGATGATGGAAGCAATTGGTCTGAACCACTTTCCACATTCCATTTTGCAGGACTTCGGTTGGGGTGAATCACTTTCCCCTTTCCACCTGGCACGAAATTGATCCACCACCTGGAACACTGCTGACAGGATGCTCACACTGTTCAAGATCATCACATTAGTGACAATGTCAAAATATGGCATGGCCACCACTGTCAGGACCGCTTCTCCACATGACACCAAAAACTCAACAAACAGCACCTAAAAGACAAATAAACACTTCTGGTCACTCAATCCTGTGCCAGTATTAGTTATAATATATTTATTGTTGATAAGATTAATAGTCAAAGTCAAAGTAATTTATTTTATGTAGTCCTAGTAATGTACTTACCCACATGACCGTTTTCCTGGATGGTTTTACTGCACTTTTGAAAATGAATTTCCATACACTCTTGAGCAGAAGCAGAATATTTGGTCCAACCAATACACAGCTGATACTTAGCAGAGCGCTCGCTTTTTGCTCTTCAGGCACACTCTTAGTGACATTACTTGCAAGTGTTACCAAAACCAGAAATGATGACTGCACGAGAAGAATGATATTATGTTAAAGGATATTCCTTAACTTAACCTTAAGTTGTTTTTTGCAGTAAACAACACAGCTTACCTTACTTACTACCACAAGAGCAAAGACGAGGATCGCAACCACGCTACAGCAAAACCATTTCATAAACCTGAGTCGTTTTTTGGGTTTTTGCTTTTGTTCATCTTGAATAACTGGAACTTCTCTGCATGCATCCCATGCCTTTCTGTTTATAACAATAATAAGGTTAAAAATAAAACACATAAGTATCACTAACAATAATAACAATAACCACAAAAAATTTCAGAGGGAAAAAAGTCCTATTTCATATATCATTGTAAACATTTTTAACCTGGTATTTGATAATTAATCCACCTGTCTGGATTTGTAGATCAGATACCTGAATTTACTTTCTCTGTGTTCCTCTTCCATAGTGATGCTTGGCAGGGCTGTGAAAATGTTCTAATCATTAACTCTCTCAGCCAGAGATTTAAATACTGGGGGAGGATATTCTCACTAATCCACTAGCTGCTTAGATGTAGATGACTACTGAAGTGTGTTGGTATTAGCCTATTGTCACACAATTACATGTTTACCTAAAAGATGGCTGAGGAAGGAGGAAGAGAAAATGAGAAAAAAGCCTTGCGAGAAATATGTTAATCCACTTAAGCTAATACAGTGAGGGAAAAAATTATTTGATCCCCTGCTGATTTTGTACGTTTGCCCACTGACAAAGAAATGATCAGTCTGTAATTTTAATGGTAGGTGTATTTGAATGAATAAATAAATAAATAAATATGAGAGACAGAATAACAACAAAAAAAATCCAGAAAACACACTTCAAAAAAGTTATACATTGATTTGCATTTTAATGAGTGAAATAAGTTTTTGACCCCTTTGCAAAACATGACTTAGTACTTGGTGGCAAACCCTTGTTGGCAATCACAGACGTCAGACATTTCTTGTAGTTGGCCACCAGGTTTGCACACATCTCACATCTCAAGGAATTTGGGCCCACTTTGCAGTCATTATGGTTTTGTGGCTGACATTTGGCAACTCTAACCTTCAGATCCCTCCACAGATTTTCTATGGGATTAAGGTCTGGGTTTGTTGCCTTGGCCGTGTGTTTTGGGTCATTGTCAGGCTGGAATATCCATCCACGACCCATTTTCAATGCCCTGGCTGAGGGAAGGAGGTTCTCACTCAAGATTTGAAGGTACATGGCTCCGTCCATCGTCCCTTTGATGCAGTGCGGTTGTCCAGTCCCCTTAGCAGAAAAACACCCCCAAAGCATAATGTTTCCACCTCCATGTTTGACGGTGGGGATGGTCTTCTTGGAGTCATAGGCAGCATTCCTCCTCCTCCAAACACGGCGAGTTGAGTTGATGCCAAAGAGCTGGATTTTGGTCTCAATTGACCACAACACTTTCACCCAGTTCTCCTCTGAATCATTTAGATGTTCACTGGCAAACTTCAGATGAGCCTGTACATGTGCTTTCTTTAGCAGGGGGACCTTGTGGGCACTACTGGATTTCAGTCTTTCACGGCATAATGTGTTACCAGTTGTTTTCTTGGTGACTATGGTCCCAGCTGCCTTGAGATCATTGACAAAATCCTCCAGTGTAATTCCGGGCTGATTCCTCGCCGTTCTCATGATCATTGAAACTCCATGAGGTGAGATCTTGCATGGAGCCCCAGACCGAGGATGATTGACAGTCCTTTTGTGTTTCTTCCATTTGGGAATAATCACACCAACTGTTGTCACCTTCTCACCAAGCTGCTTGGCGATGGTCTTGTAGCTCATTCCAGCCTTGTGTAGGTCTACAATCTTGTCCCTGACATCCATGGACAGCTCTTTGGTCTTGGCCATGATGGAGAGTTTGGAATCTGATTGATTGCTTCCTTCTGAGATTAAGAGCACTCCCCGAGAGTGCTCCTACTGTAATCTCAGCTCGTTACCTGTATAAAAGACACCTGGGAGCTGGAAATCTTTCTGATTGATAGGGGGTCAAATACTTATTTCACTCATTAAAATGCAAATCAATGTAGAACTTTTCAGAAATGCGTTTATCTGGATTTTTTGTTGTTATTCTGCCTCTCACTGTTCAAATACACCTACCATTAAAATTACAGACTGATCATTTCTTTGTCAGTGGGCAAACGTACAAAATCAGCAGGGAATCAAATAATTTTTTCCCTCACTGTACATATTTAAAGTCTTTTCTTAAAAATGATATAGCATTCTTAACGTTAGTACATTTTTTGCATGCATTATTTTGTCTTTTCTTTCCTATAACTTCCTGTTTTGGGCATTCTGTAAAAAGAAGATGTTCAACATCAACCTCAAAAAGAAATAAACGCCTTGTTGTACTTGTCTTGAATCACATTTTGTACACAGATCTAAGACCATTAAGTGTGACAGATATGCAAAGGATATAGAGGGAAAATACTTACAACACTGCATGATAAAATGTTCATATAATTAACCCTAAAAATCTTGTATAAAAAAATAGACGTGGGGTTACAAAACATTCCTTCTCATTTGGGGCTGAACCTCTGTTCTATAGTTTGCCTGAACTTTTCTATGAAAAAAGGAACTTTATTCCAGTTAACTGATATCATATGTTTGATCTAAGTGAAATGGTTTCTAAGGAAGGTAATCGAAGAGGTTAATGAAGAAAAACAGAATTCTTGGTGTAAAGGTAATGATACCATAGGTGCATTAGAGGTTTACATTCTATTCATTTGTTTACCTAGTAATTTGTCAGACATTAGAAAGAAGGATTAGTATCCAGAAAGTTTCCGGGGTCAAGAGGACTGGGCACTTAATTGTAACTCAGGGGTATTCAAATTGTCAGGTGAGAATGATTATATCAAACCTGTCACCTTTCATTTGTTTTGCACAGAAGCTCTACATGAATCATATATCAGCTCAAGTTCTCACAAAAAGGGACGTAGACCTCACGGGGGAGAACCAATGTCTTCCTGTAAGTACTTATATAATAATAATACTGTGGGATCAGTGAAGAAGAAATGTAACCAGGAAGCATCTTAACAACAATGCAAGAGTTCGTTCATAGACTATTATACCTAAAACAGAATGCGATGTGGTTATTCAAAGAAGTCGGGAATGTAGGAGAAAACCAGCTTAAACCAGTGTGAACAAAACCCACTGTTGTCTTACTTAGAGTGAACATAAACATACATTGTATATGTAACAGATGGTTAACAACTTTCCTTTTTACAACAAATTTCCTTATTAACAAGAAATACTATTAAGCAGGCAGTGAGTCAACCTTACTATGTGCTGGTGTTCCCAAAGATATACATATACATATCCTAATAATTAAAATGTCTATCTATCTATCTATCTATCTATCTATCTATCTATCTATCTATCTATCTATCTATCTATCTATCTATCTATCTATCTATCTATCTATCTATTGTGGGAGTAATTTTTGAATGGTTTAGAGTGTTTAAAGTCTTTTTGTTTTGGAGTGTTTAGAGTATATTTGAATGCATTCTTGTTTGTATAAAATAATCAGAGGACAGCATGGTTGGGTTGTCAGGCACCACCTTAATTTATTGGACACCTCTATATACAGTTTTTACAATGAAGCGTTTAACACTACGAGGTTTGGGTGCGAGATTGTATGGCTGGTGTAGAATCAGTAGCAGTGGGAGTAATGTCCGTCTGGCAGACTTTGTTGACAGTAGATGAGACTTGGACGGAGTTTCAATCTTGGTATGGCCGGGGTTGGAGCTGTGCCCAAGGTCCTGAGCAGAAGCGCAGCACATCGTTGGAAGCCAAGGTTGGCAGGAGATAGAGTTAGGGATAATTGGGAGAAAACTGTGACTAACATTACAGCAGGTGTAGAAGTGAAAGAAAGCATTGTTTGCAATGAATTAAAACAAAGCAATCTAAGACAGAGCAGTGGCCCTGAAGCATGACCATGCTGTCCTCTGAGGTCAAAATGAACTGTTTGATGAAAACAAGCTGGAAAAGTCCTATTGATAAGTGCACAGATGCCCACTATTTTTATAACTGACCTTGGAAGTCCGATTATAATGGAATGTGTAACAGTGTCCAAAAAGAACCTGATATTTCAGGAAGAAAATAGGTGGGACTTTCTCAGCAAAGAGGGTTTGGTTTGAATATTATGAAATGATAAGAGAAAAGAATAAAAAGACTATGTTTTGTGATGATTATTTCGGAGGTTTTTGGGATGTTCATTCTTGAGCAGCTCAATTCTTGTAACCAGCGCTGATTGCAAATAAAACCTTGTAACTGCATTCATCCAGTCTGAACAGTTTGGCTGTTTTTAGTTAGAGCCTTGCTTGACTGAGCTGTCGGGTCAATGTGGAGTTGGAGTCAGATAATAGCAAAGTATTAATTGAGTAGTATTAAATAGAGCATAGTTTCGGACAAAAGTTCTTTCCACACTATCTATCTATCTATCTATCTATCTATCTATCTATCTATCTATCTATCTATCTATCTATCGACCAAGATGGCGGCACGTGCACAATCTCCCCAGATTCTGTGATTTAGTAGTTATTTCTCTACTAGTTGCAAGTTTGTTCACTCAGAATAGCCTTGCATATATCTCGTACAGCCGACAAGCATTGTTGGACATCGGTCATGTCCTCCGGAAATCGCTAAAACACCGCTGATCTCTGCTCCAGTTCACCCAGCAGAAAGAGCGCAGCGCCGGCGCCGCGAGCGTAAACAGAGATGTGGGAAGCGCGGCCGCGTTAGAGCGAGGCTAAAGCTAAACCCTCATCGAACATCGCTCCCAAGCATCTTTCTTGCTAATGTACGATCTCTGATGAATAAAATGGACGAACTGCGACTATTGCTAACAACGAAAGAAAGGATCAAGGAATGTAATGTCATGATTTTCACAGAAACATGGCTTAACAACAACATTCCCAGCAGCGCCATTGAGCTAGAGGGACACAGTGTTTTCCGGGCAGACAGATCAACAGTGGACTCTAGTAAGCACAAGGGTGGAGGTCTGTGTATTTATGTTAATAAATCATGGTGCACAGACTCGACTGTTATTGAAAGTCATTGCTCTGCTCATCTGGAGTATTTGATGATTAAATGCAGACCCTTTTATCTACCAAGAGAATTCTCAGCCATTGTTGTGACTGCAGTATACATCCCTCCTGATGCTAATGCTAAGGCTGCTATAGAAGAACTGCATGCAGCTATCAGTAAGCAACAGGCTACACACCCCGGTGGAGCTATTATTGTTGCTGGGGACTTCAACCACACCAACTTGAGATCTGTACTCCCCAAATTTCATCAGCATGTTTTCTGCACTACTAGAGGGGACAACACACTGGACCGTGTCTACACCAACATTGCTGAGGCATGCAGGGCCATTTCCCTCCCCCACTTGGGTCAGTCTGATCACCTCTCTTTGTTCATGCTACCCAAATACACACCACTCATCAAATGTGTGAAACCATCAGTGAAGACGGTGAAGGTATGGCCAATTTCCTCACTACAGCAACAACTACAAGACACTGACTGGAGCATGTTTGCCTCACAGGCCACCTCAGACACACAGACAGACATTAACACCTATACGTCATCTGTACTGGACCATATAAACATGTGTATTGACAACGCCACCACTGTCAAGCATGTGAAACACTTTCCTAACCAGAAGCCATGAATGAACTCTGAGGTCTGCCTCTTGCTGAAAGCAAGAGATGCTGCTTTTAAATCCGGCAATGCAGAGGACTACAGCAGAGCCAGGGCCAACCTGAAAAAGGGCATTAGGAAAGCCAGGCATGCACATAAACTGCGTATCGAGGAGCACTTCCACTGCAACTCCAACCCCAGACACATGTGGAAGGGCATCCAGACCATCACTGAGCACAAACCAACAATACAGTCTCTACCTACCATCAATGCCTTCCTCCCAGACGAGCTCAACCACTTCTTTGCTTGCTTTGACCAGGACGTCACACACACCAGGAATGATGATTCCTCTACGGCTGATCCTCCAATATCACTCTCCACAACAGAGGTACACTTAGCACTGAGCAGAGTAGATCCATGTAAGTCAGCTGGCCCTGATGGCATACCCGGACGTGTGCTCAGGAGTTGTGCTGACCAACTGGCTCAAGTCTTCACTGACATTTTCAACCTGTCACCAGCCCAGGCCACTGTTCCAATATGTCTGAAGACTACAACCATCATACCAGTGCCCAAGCATTCTTCTGCGAAGTGTCTGAATGATTTCCACCCTGTTGCACTCACTCCCATTGTTATGAAGTGCTTTGAGAAGCTGGTTCTAAGTTACCTCATAGCATGTCTCCCACCTACACTGGACCCACATCAGTTTGCCCAAATCACCCAAATATGTCAGAGCATATTTCCACTGCTCTTCATCTTGCTCTCTCCCACTTGGACAATAACAATACATACATTCTGATGTTGTTCATTGAATTCAGCTCTGCTTTTAATACAGTTAATATAGTAAACTGATCACTATGCTCAGTGACCTGGGTATCTGTACATCCATATGCAGCTGGATTATGGACTTTTTAACAAACCAACCTCAGTCTGTAAGGTTGGGTAATCACACATCCTCAACCCTCATCCTGAACACCGGTGTCCCACAAGGCTGTGTGCTGAGCCCACTGCTCTACTCCCTGTTCACCCATGACTGTGTTCCGCAACATAACTCCAACGTCTTCATCAAGTATGCAGATGATACCACAGTTGTGGGCCGAATCAGCAACAACGATGAATCGGCCTACAGGGAGGAGATCCAAAGCCTGTCAGCATGGTGTTCCATGAACAACCTCACCCTCAACGCCACAAAGACCAAAGAGCTCATCGTGGACTTCCGGAAATCTAACAGCAACAGACACTCCCCTATCTACATCAACAGGTCTGAAGTAGAGTGTGTCTCCAGCTTTAAGTTCCTGGGTGTCCACATCTCTGAGGATCTGTCCTGGCATCTGAACACCTCAACTCTGGTTCGGGAGGTGCAACAGCGTCTATACTTCCTAAGGAGACTGAAGAAAATTCACCTATCCCCCAAGATCCTGACAAACTTCAAAGCTGCATCATTGAGAGCATCTTGACGAGCTCCATAACAATGTGGCATGGCAGCTCCACGGTGTGCGAAAAGAAATCACTGCAAAGGGTGGTGAAAACCGCCCAACGCATCATCGGCACCCAATTACCTGCCACTGAGTCTCCTCACCACAGTAGATGACTGCACAGAGCACACAAAATAATCAAGGACTCCTCCCACCTGAGTCATAAACTGTTCAACCTCCTTCCATCCAGGAGGAGATACAGGTCCATCCTCACCAGAACCAGCAGGTTTAGGGCCAGTTTTTTCCTTCAACCATAAATCTACTGAACTCTACACTACACTGCTAGGACACTCATGTCTTACTACACTCACCACTTTACAGTTCTGCTCCACCCTGTACATTCTGTTAATATAATATTTTTCACTGTTATACATTCTGTTATATACATTCTCTCTCTGGTATAATATAATATTTTCTCACTGTGTAATATAATTAATGTACATATTGTCCATTTCATAGATACACCTAGTTTTTTAATCTATCTGTCTTTCTATTTATATACATTTATATATACTATATTTATACATACCATATACTATCTGTATATTCACTGTTATATATTATCTGTTATTGTTGTACATACATTGTACATAATGCACACATTTGTAGCACAATTATAATTACACCTGTCACTTTATCTGCTGTAAATACTACCTGCACATACTTTTCTATACACACTCTGACATAGCCTTATTTATCAATGTACATATTTACATATTTATCTGCACTTGTTCATTTGCACAATTTCTACTATTTGCACTTCTGGTAGATGCTAAACAGCATTTCGTTGCTATGTACCTGTACTTTGCAATGACAATAAAGTTGTATCTATCTATCTATCTATCTATCTATCTATCTATCTATCTATCTATCTATCTATCTATCTATCTATCTATCTATCTATCTATCTATCTATCTATCTATCTATCTATTGTGGGAGTAATTTTTGAATGGTTTCAAATCTATCTAGATGTACACAGTATGTGTATTGTTGCTCTCTCATTGTGCTCTTGTCTTGTCCCACTTTTCTCAGCAGCTTCAGCCATGGACAATGTCAAGTACTGCTACAGTGTAAAGTGATTCCCATTGCCTTCATGGCTGGGCTAGCCCCAAGCTTCTGGTTGTGTAATGCGGAATGGCATAGCAACATAACAAGACATTTCCAACTCTAAGAACACAAAGCAGAAACATGGTTACAGAGAAGACATGTTTATTCTAATAAGCAAAAAAAGAGAGCAGGAAGACAGAAATTCACATACTGGTGTTTTCAGCATGGTCAAGTGATCAGTGAGTCATTTAATTATGTGATAGATTAATTGAGTCTTGAACCAATTAATAAATCAGAAGAAGGAATTAAATATCAATCAATGAAGTAGCCTATTAAATAGCCAGTACATTCACATTTGCTGCACCAAAATATGAGAGGAGGACACAAGGTGAAAGAGCTACAGTCTGCTGCATTTACGAAACAGATGAGACATCATCTGGCTGAACAACCAACACCCAGATACACTATCCAATAGATTTCTAGTGTGCCTAGAAGTCTAGTATATGTATAGTACATACAGTAGGTGCAACCATATATTATAGGTGCATCTCTATCTTAGTCTATTGGATTGTATTCTAAATAAATGTATTTTAAATAACTATTTTCTTTCTTGTATGTTTTATGTACCGTAATGCATTCAACAGATAGAATTAAGATGAAGAGCATTCTTCCACTGAGGTAAGCATGGTTTCTGTTTTGACATCTTATAATAAAGTTACTCTTGAGATCTCTCCTTTAGCAGGTGGGTTCTGTTCATATGAAGCCATTTCCAGCGGTGTGCCAGGCTGAGCATTGGATTCTGACGATTCAGGAACCTATAGGAAAACATAATCAACATCTTTTCCTCTTTTTTTTTTAAATCATATTTTTTTGTATTAGTTTTAAAATTTGAAACGAATCCCTTTAAATTCTACCAAAAAAAATAAAAAAAAATAAAAACATACCGTTTTGTCATGATTGGATTCAGTTGATTTCCTAACAGCTTTAATCTCAGTGTCAATGTAGGCCACAAAATGGATTAACGTGTAGATTCTAAAAACATTAACAACAACAACAACCAAATAAGATAAAATATAACAGAATTTTTTTTAAAATCGTTTTTCTTTGGGTATGTAGGGTGTTTGTTCTGCCTGACCTTGGTGGAGTTGCATTATGAACATGACTAATGTACGAACTAGAACTAAAGCATTTAGAAAATATGCTGGAGGGTGTTAAGATGCACAGGATCCACCATTTAATACAGCTAAGCAAATGCATAAGTCCAACAGTACATCCACCCAAACAAGTGACTGGATAATTCCAAAATTTTACAAATTTCATTAAAGAGCTTGTAAAAATAAAAAAATAAAAAAGAGGCAAGCATAACGGCAAGCCGGATATACACAAACTGGCACATGGGTTTGGAGAATAAATGCTACTTTGTCAACTGTATCACAAATCTAGTGGCACATTTGCTGTAGACCCTCAAGGAGATAATGCCCATAAGATAAATAGAATGTACTTTAGGGAGCATCATAAAGAGGCTTTACTCTAAAAACAAGTTACCCAACTGAGTAGAAGTGATTCTGCAAGCATACTCTACTTCACTGTCACTTCTGAAAAAATCTGTTAAAGTATGTGTTCAAACAAGACCAAACTTTAACTTTTAAGTAATGCCTCATCAATAAATTTTAAAATATGATGTAAACATTTGAGTATGTAATTTCAGAATTAATTTTCATTTGATTACAGGAAGAAAAACATCACTTAGATTGACATGGATGACAATTCTAGCATTAAAAGCCTAATTTTTAATAATAATAATAATAATAATAATAATAATAATAATAACAATAATGGGAGCGTTAAACATACATTTTATGTTTTACGCATGTTTAGTATATGTAAAATATAATTTTATTTAAACCATTAGGTAAAACTAGAAATAGTTACCTGTGATAAAGCATGGCGAAAAATTGCATGAACAAGAGCACCGCAAAGCTCAGGAGAAACATCAGTGATATTGGATCAACAGAAAATGTTTCGCCTTTTGCAACCGTCCCATTTGGATAGATTTTTGGAATAGCCAAGGAGACAGGTTGGCCGATGGTTTGGAGAAACAAGGTGGCCATCAACCAAAGAGCATTGCAGATGAAGAAGACAAATGTCACCTAAATAAGAAAATAAAACTAGATCATTTGTAATTCCACATTTTGCTTTGAATACTGTATGATGTCTGCATACTCTATACAGTCACACCTTGTTTCTAAGGTCTTTGAGCTCTTCTGCGATTTTTTCCTGTTGCTCTTTGTTTTCTTTAAGAGGTTCTAAATACCGTTTCTGCAGCTCTTTCCAAAACTCTGTTTCATCCTAGACCATCAGAAGAAAAATATGTAGAATAAGGTCCAGGATAAAATAGAAATTTTTGCAGCCTTTTTGAAAACATAAATTCTACCTCTGAGAGTGTGTCCTGGTGAAGGGGAAAATCCTGAGAATTTTCTTGCAGTTCTTCAATCCAGCCTTAAAATATTTATGGTTTAAATAGAATTGGGTAAAAAAAAACATGATTATCCTTAATAAAGAACAAAGCAAATTTACTGTAAATATTTACACTTACTTCTAGGAGTTTGTAGTGTGAAGTATTTATTTGAACTGTGAATAGATTAAAAAATAACTTTAGATTTAGATATTGTACAACATGAAAATAAATACAATACAGTCTTATGGACATATGTTTTTATTTTAGATTGGCAGAAAGCAAGATCCAGATATTGTACTTAAAGTTGTGGAAAAGTATGGTGATGGCAAAAATTCGAATCATATATAACTAAAAAATGTGTTCTAAATACTGTCATAATTCATTTCTGTCATTTCAAATGACTCATTCTGATGGGATTAGGAAAATCTTTTTAAAAATTATGTGGTTTTTTTTTTACCTTTCAGTTTCTTCAGAATCCATGTGGACTGTATGATCTTGCTCCTCTGACACTACAGATTTCAGCAGTGGCTCAGTTTCAATTGCAGTGTCACTGTTATTCCAGCAGGGGCATTTACAGCATGCTGCCTGTATAACCTGCCTCTTGATGGCGCTCACTGCTGTGGTTTCCGCTTTGCCACCAGTCTCTCGTGTCCCCCATGAGACATTGTTCATATTCACAATGGAGTAAATAGAAAGCAGGAGATAGCCACTGGGTATACAGAGGAAATATAGAACCCCATGGATGAGCAGAGAAAACTCCTGAGGGTGAAGAGCGGCTGTGATGAGGTACAGTAGAGTCATGCTAATCAGAAACAGGCCACTGGGGGTCATAAATGTCTGATTCTTCACTATGTCTCCTATAGAGAGAACAGTACAAGGGGGGGGGGGTCAATAAAATTCTGGCATGTCTGCAAGGATTTTATACCTGTTTTTTGTTTAGAAAGATGGCAGTTATAGATGTGAACAATATGTGATCATTTGTAAAAAATAAATAAATAAATAAATAAATGAATAAATGAATAAATAAATAAAATAAAACCCATCTTGTGAAAAATTAACACGTGAAAATAAATAAATCATTTAAGAATCAAATTTGGAAAATAGACGAACATGTAAACACATGTAACACAATCACAAGTAAAAATAAATTAATCAAAACAAATCATGCGCAACAAAAAAACCCACACAAAAATATATGTATTGTAAAACTCTTGTAAAAATACATGAATCGAGTGGAAAAATCATTGTATGTAAAAACCATGTGTAAAAATGTACATGTGAATGTATTGTAACAACTGGATGATTCATAACTACATTATTCATGTTTGACGTTTGTGTGAATTTGCTGTAAGGGCAATCAGAAGTCGTAACATTAAGCTACTATGATGGCTTCAACATGCGCTTCACCTGTGGAGACTTCACCACCGAATGGCAGAGGCTAGAGGTGGGCAGTGTCACTGACTGCATGATTTCAGTGATCTTGTTTTCGGCAGTGATAAACCTTCTCATTAAGTCAGCAGAGAACTTGTGGCGGGGTGCAGTGTTAGTGAGTGGGATCCAGCAGGTACCTATAAGAGCATTTATGGATGACATCACCATCATGGCAAAATCAGCACCTGAAGAGAGATGGATCTTGGAGGATCTGATTGAGCTCACCGATTGGGCAAGGATGGAGTTTAAACCTGAAAAGTCCAGAAGCCTGGTATTGAGGAAGGGGCGCATTCAGGACCGGTTCCCTTTCAGGATCAAAGATACCATCATCCCAATGGTTCAAGAGAGACCAGTGAAGAGCTTGGGGAAGTGGTATAGGGCAGACTGTGAGGGAGATAATTATCCAAGTAGACACCTGGATGACATCCTTAGAGAAGAGCAGCCTACCCGGCAAATATAAGTCCTGGGGTTACCAACATGGGGTACTTCAAAGACCTCTCTGGCCTTTGCTTGTTTATGAGGTATCTGTCTCTGCCGTCGAAGGATTGGAGAGGAAGATACCTTAAACACCTATTTAAGGAAGTGGCTGGGTGTCCCAGGAAGCTTCTGCTCCATTGGTCTGTACAGCACAGGAAGCAAGTTGCAGCTGCCAGTGACATCAGTGCTTAAGGAGTGTAAAGCAACGTCACGCCAGGCCATGATGCTGCAAGACAGCAAGGATGAAAGAATATGCCAGGCAGACATTGTGGTCAGGACAGGTAATAAAGGGTCAGCCAGCAGAGCACTAACGGTGGCTGAGGATCGACTGCAGCATGTGGACAGTAGCTCAGGGCAGGCTTGGACTGGGTTACTTCACCAGAACAAACTGGATCTGTTGTCGAGCCGTCCCAAGGTGTCATGGGCTTAAATTGGTGAAACACCAAGGAAGGAGTGTACCCATCTAATAACTGGCTGCTTGAAAGGAGGAGAGGAGTGATGCCACTGGCTCACAGTAGGAGCAGGGCCAAGTACCTGTAAAGGTGGGCCAGTTGCAATGGTCCCATTGTATTATGCATACATACATACAGTATATATATATAAGTTCTGTAAGGGCAACCAGAAGTCATAACATTAAGACTACATCAACAAAGAAAACAATATTACCTATGATGGAGAGAATAGTTCCGGTCATGAGGAACGCATACAGAATGCTCATGACTGCTGCTATCTGGATTTGGGTGTCAGATTTCAGCTTGAAGCACAGTGCCAGGTAGATTGTGGGAGGCACTGTGGCTGCAATGAGAGCAACCTTTTGTTCCATATTTACTATAAAATTAAAGCTTCCTGCAAAAGACATTACAAATGCCAAGGGTTATTACACACAAGAGAGAAGTAAAATATGTTGGATATTTTTAGGTTTTTCAAAGAAATCTACTCACCTGCTATCATCAGGCAGATGGTGGCAGGTCCCAAAATGGACGCACCCATGCTGACAACCTGGTAAACGATGTAAGGTTTAGAGATAGAGCTGTTCCTCTTACTGGTCAAACCCCCAGAGCCAAGCAGATCAATGGTGTTTGCCATGGTGGAGGGACCCCAGCGCCGCCGCTGGTTGTAGAACTCTTTGAAGTCCTGTGGTGCGTTAGTGTAGGCATCTGATGCAGCATTATACTCCACTCTCCAACCCTGCTGTACTAAGAGAGTGCAGAGCCAGCGGTCCTCTCCTGGAATCACAATAGTGCAAGATGAAATTTTTACTGCTTATTAATCTATAACACTTAAACACTCAAACATATAATACACAATGCATTTACATTTGTTAATTCATAATTAATACAAAGTTCATTCTTGAGTCTATTTTTATTGTAATGCTGAAATAGTTTTATTAAAATTTTTAAATTATTATTTCTTTCTTTCTTTCTTTCTTTCTTTCTTTCTTTCTTTCTTTCTTTCTTTTTACATGAACAAAACACTAAAAATAGAGTATATGGGTATTTAAATCTGAAAACTTATACAGATAGCAGCAGTCATGCATTGAAACATCGTCAACTGCAATTCCACCACTGAACCATTAGAGGGAGTCATCACCAGAATGCTAACACTTCTGGGTCACGCTACGCTAATGTATTTTCCTGCTTACCAAGCCTGTTGTTTTCTCTGCCTGTTTGCCATGTTGTATGACCACTTTTTGTCTGTGACTTGCCCTTTTGTTTTTGTGATTTGGATTTGTTTGCCTTGTGGACTGTTTCCATGGACTTTGCCTGTTTTTTCTATTCTGATCTTCCCTGCATTTTTGGAGTGTTTGCACTCGGTTTCCTTTATTAAACTTCTGCCCATGGAATCTGCCGACTCCACATTACAAAACACTTCACCAGAGATGATTCCAGCAGAACTAACCTAACTTCAGGCTGTTGCCACTCATCAGGGAAAACTCTTGGAGGCCTACGAAGCTCAGCTAATGCCACTTCCGAACACCAATGCACATTTGCTACATGCATTACAAGCCCCCCCGTGTGCACCCAACTTTTTGAGAATGACTCTCTCTGAAAAATGTGATGGCTTGTAGAGGATTTCTCCATCAGTGTGAGATCTTCTTCAGTCATCAACCTGAGACATATGGTGAGGACACTATAAAATGTACTTTCCTTATGTCTCTCCTTACCAGGAGAGCACTGGACTGGGTGGTGGCCGTTTGGGACCACAAACCACATATCAGGGAATTCTTTTCACAGTTTACACAGCTCATATGCAAGGGTTTTGAGTATCCAGATAGAAGGTGCAACATTTCCTTGCAACTGCTACATCTACACCAGGGCACAGACACTGCAGCCGACTTTGCAGTGAAGTTTCAAACCTTGGCCCAAAGTGCATAGACTCATGTGGCCCTGAAAGCAGTTTTTTGTGAAGGATTGAGCTCTACCCTGCTAGCAGAGCTGGCTTGCCAGGATGATATGACCAATTTGTCATATTTCATCACCCTGTCGATTTGATAATCCCATCTTTGCCCACCACCAAAGAAGGCTGAAGCATCCACACTCAACCATTCTGAACTCATTTGGCTAGGAAAGGCACAAGTCACCTTGGAGAGATCCACACCAACCTCTGCCAATGTGAATCTCCTTGCTTCTTCTCACAGTCTGTTGCTTCCTGTGCAGATTAGTTTCACTAATGAAGCCCATTGTCTTTCAGCCTTACCAGATTCAGGATCTGAAGTAAACCTTATCCACCGTGACTAGTCGATAAACTATGCCACCCTAGTATGCCTTGATCCTCACCTTTGCAGATTACAGCAGTCGATAATCAATCTATTGGAGAGAGCTATCACACACACCAAACCACCTCCATCATCTTAGGAGTTGGATGAGTATATTGAGGAACCATTGAATGTGGGTTTCATCTGTCCCTCCACATCCAACGTTGGCTGCCAGCTTCTTCTATGTAGAAAAGAAGGATAGGGGGCTATCGCCATGTGTAGACTACCAAGGACTCAACGCTGTCACCATCAGATACCTGTATCCCCTACCTCTGGTCCCGCCTGCTCTTGAACAACTCTGGGAGGTGTGCATTTTCACAAAGTTAGATCTGAGGATCACTTATAACCACGTTCGATTCAAGAATGGGTCAAGTGGAAGACGGCATCTTTGTACACTGAGATTTAATTGAACATATACAAAGAGATTTGTCCACTGAAACTCTGCCATCTGAGGGTCCACCTAACAGTACGTGCCCACAAGCCTTTGGAGTGGGTACACACCTCCAGAAGCTTGGGCCACCCAGGTACTAACCGCATTACAACTGGTGCACAAGATCTTCTGGTGGCCATCCCTAGCTAATAATGCCAAGCAGTATGTGGACACATGCGCTGTCTATGCCCAGTCCAGAACTTCATGCTTGCAGCCAGTTTACATGAACCCCTGCCCATGCCAACACCCATGGTCGCACATCACTGTAGATTTCCTAATCAACCTCCAAAGTTCTCAGGGTCACACCGTCATCCTTGTAGCTGCGGACCAATTTTCCGAGGTGTACAAGTTGGTGCCACTCAAAGGGTTACCGACAGCTATTGAAATGGCCCAGAGTGGTATTAGTGGAGCATGTATTTCAAAACCTTGGCCTACCTGAAGACATTGTATCCGATCGTGGTACACAGTTTGTGTGCAGAGTGTAGTGGGCATTCTGCGAATGCTTGGGCATCAACATTAGCCTCACGTTGGGGTATCACCCCAGGTCTAACGGCCAAGCCGAGTGACTTATTCAGCAGCTTGGTTGCTACCTAAGGATATACTGCAACCAAGACCAAACCCGATGGAGTGAGTTCCTTCCCTGGGCTGAATATGCACAGAATTCTTTGATCAAGTCATTGACAGGTCTTTCCTGTGCGTCCTTGGGTACCAGCTGCCTTTAATCCTGTGGAGAGCCATTGGACATCCCTTTCGATACTATCAACCCTGCTCCACAAAGAGACAGACAGATCCAAAGCGTAAATAGTCCACTCTATCGTAGACTGAATATGATGGGCATGTAGACTACAATATCTGGTGGATTGGGAGGGATATGGCCTGGAGGAGCAGTCTTGGGTAAGTGCCAGCAACATCCTGGATCCAGCTCTGGTCACTAAGTTCCACAGCACTCACCCCAAACCCAGGGGGCGCCTCCAAAGAAGGAGAACACCAGGAGATGTTTCTAAGAGGGGGGGGGCTCTCTAACGTCAACAGCTGCAATTCCACTGTCCAACTGCCAGAGTGAGTCATCACTGGAATACTAGCACTTCTGGGTCACGCTACAACTTCACTTATTTATACTCTACTAATGCTATTGCACAACATGAAGTACTGTCTTTCGTGAAGCCTGTTGTTTTCTCTGCCTGTTTGCCATTGTGTATGGCGACGTTTTGATCTGACTTGCCCATTTGTTTTTGGTGATTTGTATTTGTTTGCCTTGCGGACTGTTTGTTACGGTTTCCACAGACTTTGCTTGTTTTTTCTATTCTGATCTGCCCTGTGTTTCTGGATTGTTTGCACTCGGTTTCCTTTATTAAACTTCTGCATATGGAATCTACCGACTCAGCATTACATTCATTCATAACAGCTGGAACTAAGAATGCACAGGCTTTGCTGTCATCTAGCGTGCAGAATTATCACAATTTAGCATTATGCCGTATTTATGCTGAATGTGTGAAAAAATATATATGAGCTAATACCTTGGTCGTATTGTACATGGTGAATGGCTTCTGTTGGTTTGGTGGTGTATCTCTTCATGACATTATCGTCCATGAGGGCAGCACCTCTGAAGAGACTAAAGCAACCAGGGCTACAGAGCACACAGCCAAACACATGCTCTGCTGTCTTCTGCAGCCAGTGGCCCACTGCATACTCAAATTTCTGATACCACACCATGGGCCCTTCATACACAATTTGAACAGGGATAAAGGTCAGTGACTTTATTAGCTCTCATGTAGTGGTGCTTTGTATCAGCACGTTAATGGTATCAACACCTACACACATTTTAAGGTGTACTTGAACATGTTGGATGAATAAGAATTTACACAAGGTTCTGGTAAAACATAAAAGCATGAGTTTGAACTAAAAAATCAGAAACAGAACAAGTGGGTCCTTCATACACAATTTGAACAGTGATTAAGATCAATAGGTTTATAAGCTGTTTTCTTTCATATTTTCCTACATACTATATGCTACTTAATGTTATCAGCATACTAGTGCTAGTACTATTTACTCATCTTTACAATTTGGACTTGAACATGTTTGCCAAGAATTTACACAAGGCACTGGTATTTCAATAAGACAAAAGCATAAGTTGGAACAAAAAAGAATAGAAACAGAACAAGTGGCTCATCATACCAGTGCCAGTGGGATGAATCCGGCCACAGGCAGCACCCACCTCTGGGTATAGTTTAAGTCTATCGATCAGTAGCATCACAGCAGAGGGCTGAAAATCTGTATCTCCATCCAGGGCCAAGATGTATGTGTTTTCTTTCTCTTTCTGATTCAGAAAAAGGCTAGGTATTAATAAATATACATCCAATAAATTCCACTTCAAGGGAATGTTTAGGTGAATCAGTGAATCTGGGAAAACTTGTTTTTGTTTGGATCTACTGTCTAAATCTTTCCATGACATTACAGCTACCAATGACAGAGGGTAAAGGCAAACATGTGCTTCCTTTGAGACACATGAAGCCAACATCCAGAATCTTTTTTAGCTGCTGCTCATGCACAGAGCAGCAGACTACACTTAGATGAAATTGCTATCTCTGTTCTTCCACAAACATAAGTTCAACGATATTAATGATATAAACATTAAGTTAAACATAATACCCATGACTACCCAGTTCCTTACCTTTAGATTATTCCTCAGTTCATCCACATGTCCACCATTCTCAAACATCTTCAAGTACTTGTTGTTGAGTCTCCAGCCAAATAGGTAGTATAAGTACATGATCTGTTTGAAATAGAATGTATTCAGCAAATTTTAAATCTTACAGTAAAACAGTGGAGTTAATTGACACCCCTGTACCTGCGTTGGAACTTACCTGGGACCATCTCTTTTTATGTCGAATCAGCTGTTTGTCCTTGAGGTGAACCATCATTGTATTGCCTTTAGGAAGCGTGTACTGCAGACGACCTCCATATGGTGTGCTGATGATCTTCTGCTGAGGGAGGCGGGGCTTCTTCTTGAATATACACGGGTCGTCCTCACTAAAAATTCTAACATACAACCAAACATGTACTGCTTTACTTTTACTCCTCATCTTTGTAATCATTTCCTTATTCGGTTAGAATATGTCATGTGGTAAAGCTTACGTGTAAACTTCTTTGATTACGTCCACTAAAGTCTCAGCATATTCGTTTACATGTCGCATTTTGCCATTCTGTACATCCTTAAAGGCATCGTCAAAGTAAATATGGAACTCAAAGTAAGCATCATTGTAGTTATTCATTTTTGGACGGAATTTGTCGAGCCTGGTCACAAATTGTTGTTTTTAGTAAAAAAATAATTTTATATCAAACACATTGCCATTTATATTCCACTAAAATTACCTGAACATTGAGATGAGTATTTTCATCATTTCATCATACGTTTCATGCCACATTGTTGCACACAAATAGACTGTCACTGGGCATTTTGACCTGAGGAGAAATACAGCAATGTTTAATGTTTGTTATGAATTTCAGTCAGTATATTTCATATAATATTTTGTCAGTATATACCTTTCATCCTTATTTTTCTCCCTGGCCACAAAACGTGTATTGAGCAACATGGACTGTTCCAGAAATGCTCCCTCATACATCCGCTTCACAAACAGATCATGAGTTCTCTCAATGCGCTGGATCTTCAGGAACCAGATGTAACCAGTGGTTAGCATGAGTCCCAGCCACCAGCTAAGGGCGCACAGAACAAGAACCACCAATCCTCCAACATTCATTTCTGACACAATACAGCGTGAGTAAAGTGTGTCCCTGATGTCGGTCATCAATGAACAAAGTGGAATAATGTTGTTGCTCTTGTTATCAAAAGGCTTATTACAATTTGAGCAAGGGCAATGAGAAAAAGGAATTACTGGAGTAATGAACAGCAGCATAACAGCTACAGAGGACAAGTACATGGGCACAATAAAACAGCGACGCAGGGCATGCATCTTGCACGCCACCACTACAAACCAATGGCACAGTGCAGAAGAAACAATCTGGACTGCCATCAAACCAAAGACTGTCCTGCTCACACTTGCAGAGATCAAGGTTAGGGAACTCCACTTCGACAAAGGAACTCTACATACAACAACAGCTGCAGTGACCAGGACTTTCACGACACTGGATAGAATGCAAACCACATTCTGGGAACTGGCTATGTCTTTGGAGATGTCTTCCAAAAATGGAAACAGACTGCTGTAGTTCTCCCACCAGTTCAACGAAACAAAAATAGTTCCTACAATGGCCAGACACAGATATGTTTTAACTTGAGAGGAGCTTTCTACTATTACTAAGAAATTGATTATGAAGAAGATGTAGCCCAGAACAATGAAGATGATGGAAGCAATTGGTCTGAACCACTTTCCACATTCCATTTTGCGGGACTTCGGTTGGGGTGAATCACTTTCCCCTTTCCATCTGGCACGAAATTGATCCACCACCTGGAACACTGCTGACAGGATGCTCACACTGTTCAAGATCATCACATTAGTGACAATGTCAAAATATGGCATGGCCACCACTGTCAGGACCGCTTCTCCAAATGACACCAAAAACTCAACAAACAGCACCTAAAAGACAAATAAACACTTCTGGTCACTCAATCCTGTGCCAGTATTAGTTATAATATATTTATTGTTGATAAGATTAATAGTCAAAGTCAAAGTAATTTATTTTATGTAGTCCTAGTAATGTACTTACCCACATGACCGTTTTCCTGGATGGTTTTACTGCACTTTTGAAAATGAATTTCCATACACTCTTGAGCAGAAGCAGAATATTTGGTCCAACCAATACACAGCTGATACTTAGCAGAGCGCTCGCTTTTTGCTCTTCAGGTACACTCTTAGTGACATTACTTGCAAGTGTTACCAAAACCAGAAATGATGACTGCACGAGAAGAATGATAAAATAATGTTAACATTACATTCTTTGAGGAAAAATGAATTTATATGCAGTACTGTGTAGCTTTAGGCACACACCTTTATTTTGTTATAGATGTTCATTTTATGAGTCAGAACAAAAATTCTTGTTGTCAGACAAAATATTGTATGTGTTTAGTTTATTACTGATTACTGCTCTTCATTGATTTTTTGCACAGAAATGTTTAATTTCAGTTTTTTAAAGGCATCGCTGCTTGACTTTACATGTGCCTTACATTTTTGGGCAGTACTGTACAGTGTCGTGTAGATTTTTAGTGGTAAACCACACAGCTTACCTTACTCAGTACTGTAAGAGCAAACACCAGGGTACCAACTATGCTACAGCAGAGCCATTTCATAAAACTGAGTCGTTTTGGGGTTTTTTGTTCATCTTGAATAAATGGAACTTCTCTACATGAGTCCCATGACTTTCTGTTTATAACAACAACAACAGCGATAATAATAATAATAATAATAATAATAATAATAACAACAACAACAATAATAATAATAATAATAATAATAATAATAATAATAATAATAATAATAACAATAATAATAACAATAATAATAATATTCTCAACTAAAATATTTCTATTATAAAATGTTATTTGTTATTAAAATAAGTTGTAAAAATGTATAAGCCTGTAAACTTCATAATATAAAATATAACATTCATGAAATCTTTCAACAATGTTGTCATTCTCAAGTTAACTGATATTAATTCATATGTATCACAATGTTCAGCTCAAATACCTCAGGCGGTTTTCTTTCTGCTTTTCCCCCATAGTGTTGCACAGTGCTGTGAAAACTGATTCTCTTAAAATTAGGAGTCAGAACCTTTAAATGCTGGAGGAGGGCTTCTTCATGCTAAATCCCTCCTGTGTGTACACAGATTGTTCTCCTCCAGTTGGTTTCTAATTAGCATATTGTCACACACAAAAAAAAAAAATTGAGGAAGAAGAAAAAGGAAAGTTGAAAGGTATTTTAAATGCGTAAAACCCCTTGGAGGCTAATGTTCCTCATCCCGAGATTAATGGAGTACATCAGTGGTTGCTGCTGTACACCAGGAAACACAAAGGAAGCAAAAGCAAAGATTACAAAAACTGTCTCATCATATTCTAACTGATATAACATAGCTGATGGTTTTTGATTGTAGTGCATGAAAGGATCGTTCAGTTAACCGAGCAAGGATGTTTAAATGGTGTGTCTTGAATGTCTAAGTCTTTTAGGATTGCTGGACCTTTGGACACACTGGACACACTGTCTATAACTTTTTAACTAATAAACCTACTTCTGAAACGTTGCACAAATTAAGCAATATCAAAATCCACACAAATACGAACAATCATATTTATTTTGCCATTATATCATACATATCTTATTCCTTAAGCGTTTTAGTGACAGATGGCTATACAATATTTATTACATTCTATATTTAACTGCAGTCTTGAGAACACAATCTGTGTCTCCCGTATTAGAGGCACAGGAACTAAAAGCCTATTTTAAAAGTTTTTGAATGTCTTGCTTCCTTTCTCTTCTCCTTGCAGAGTCACTGTACATCCCAGATCTCACAAAGCAGTGGGTTAAACTTGTGATCACTCATGCGCCATGACTCCAGCATCTCAGCATGGTGGTGATGCAGCGTGCGCAGCTCGGTCAGTCGGCCCAGCAGCCGGGCGAAATGCTGTGGCTCCTGAGGGTGCTTCAACTTGCAGACCTTCCTCAGCACCTCTAGCATGGCTTCCTGGAGTCGCTCCACAGCCTGCTGGTCCCTAATATATGGCCGATCTACCAGAACAAAGCAAAGCAATAGCATCATATTCCACAATATACCACACTTAAGAGTTGCTTATCCTCATAATCTGATTTTCACCTTTTAGACCTTCCACTTCAGATCTAGAAAGGGAACATTTATGCAAAGCACCGTATATAATGTAATATATAATGAGGCAAAAAGCATAATGACTGACTACTGTATAGTATTCTGAGTATTGTTTCACCTGATCTCATTTCTGCATTTATTTTAAGCACACTCATAAAACTACATGGTTTTGCACCATTGTAGCACTTGCAACTTTCAGACAGTAGCAGATATTTCACCAAAAAATAAGACATCTAGATATATGATACTTAAAATCAATGAGTGAAACTACAATAGCAAATATAATGTTTCTCAAACAGATGAATTACTTACAGTGAGGGAAAAATTATTTGATCCCCTGCTGATTTTGTACGTTTGCCCACTGACAAAGAAATGATCAGTCTGTAATTTTAATGGTAGGTTTATCTGAACAGTGAGAGACAGAATAACAACAAAAAAATCCAGAAAAACGCATTTCAAAAAAGTTATACATCGATTTGCATTTTATTGAGTGAAATAAGTGTTTGACCCCTTTGCAAAACATGACTTAGTACTTGGTGGCAAACCCTTGTTGGCAATCACAGACGTCAGACATTTCTTGTAGTTGGCCACCAGGTTCGCACACATCTCACATCTCAAGGAATTTGGGCCCACTCCTCTTTGCATCCACGACCCATTTTTAATGCCTTGGCTGAGGGAAGGAGGTTCTCACTCAAGATTTGAAGGTACATGGCTCCGTCCATCGTCCCTTTGATGCGGTGCGGTTGTCCTGTCCCCTTAGCAGAAAAACACCCCCAAAGCATAATGTTTCCACCTCCATGTTTGACGGTGGGGATGGTCTTCTTGGAGTCATAGGCAGCATTCCTCCTCCTCCAAACACAGCGAGTTGAGTTGATGCCAAAGAGCTGGATTTTGGTCTCATTTGACCACAACACTTTCACCCAGTTCTCCTCTGAATCATTTAGATGTTCACTGGCAAACTTCAGATGAGCCTGTACATGTGCTTTCTTTAGCAGGGGGACCTTGTGGGCGCTACAGGATTTCAGTCTTTCACGGCATAATGTGTTACCAATTGTTTTCTTGGTGACTATGGTCCCAGCTGCCTTGAGATCATTGACAAAATCCTCCAGTATAATTCTGGGCTGATTCCTCGCCGTTCTCATGATCATTGAAACTCCATGAGGTGAGATCTTGCACGGAGCCCCAGACCGAGGAAGATCAACAGTCCTTTTGTGTTTCTTCCATTTGGGAATAATCACACCAACTGTTGTCACCTTCTCACCAAGCTGCTTGGCGATGGTCTTGTAGCTCATTCCAGCCTTGTGTAGGTCTACAATCTTGTCCCTGACATCCATGGACAGCTCTTTGGTCTTGGCCATGATGGAGAGTTTGGAATCTGATTGGTTGCTTCCTTCTGTGGACAGGTGTCTTTCATACAGTTAACAAGCTGAGATTAAGAGCACTCCCCGAGAGTGCTCCTACTGTAATCTCAGCTCCTTACCTGTATAAAAGACACCTGGGAGCTGGAAATCTTTCTGATTGATAGGGGAATAAATACTTATTTCACTCATTAAAATGCAAATCAATGTAGAACTTTTCAGAAATGCGTTTTTCTGGGTTTTTTGTTGTTATTCTGCCTCTCACTGTTCAGATACACCTACCATTAAAATTACAGACTGATCATTTCTTTGTCAGTGGGCAAACGTACAAAATCATCAGGGGATCAAATCATTTTTTCCCTCACTGTAGATAGCAACCAACTTCCCCAACTTTACTGTGCATAATGATAAATCATCTCTACATGCAGAGCTCCCGAGAACTATTAGATATTCAAGGTTATTCGAGGCTAAGCAATAAGGAAAGGTAGTTGCTAAGGAAATACAAGGTTTTGAGGATCCTTCCTTCATTTATTATTAACTATTAAATTGAATAGTCTCATAATGTTTAAACTTCCTGAAGGAACAGTGGCATATACATTTCATCACAATGCAGTGATAACTAGCAGTAAAAATATGTGGCAATATACAGCTTAAGAAAGCTTATGAAACCATAAAACAACAAATTATTGGGATATTTCTGCAGCAATTTTCCACAAAATGAAATATATGGGACATCATCAACCGGGCATTGACACAACCTGGCTGGAGAAAGAAAGAAAGAAATTTCAGCTCAGCTGTTAATGACTCACTACACACCTGGAGACAGAATAGTGATAGCTGTGAGGAGTGCATGTTCCTCTTGCATCATCTGCAGCTCTCCAATACTTTTATAAAAGTTAAACATAGGGACAATAAATTCCTCAGATATGCCTGAAAAAAGAAAACAAAAGAAGCAGCAAGGAGACAAGTTAATAAAGTTAATGTGCATCGTGATTTCTGGCTTTATTCCTAACTAGTAATTCTTCAACTTGGCCAACTGTGTATTCCATAAACATGTTAAAGGTTAAAAACTTCAGTTTCTCAGTTTTATTTAAGTTACAGATGAATTGTTTGGAGATTCAAAGTTCAAAATGTCACAGTTTATCCCACATTTCAACAAGCTTCAGATGTAGTTTCTGGGTGTTTCTCGAGAAGTCTGTGTCTATTTTTCTATAGAAGTGCACATTGCTGAGCCTTGATGTAACACACCTGTGTAAGTTTCTGTTACAAAGAACACAAAGCAAAATGCTAAGTGGTCGTGAGATGATTCTAATCAGCAAAACAAAGAAAGTAAGACGGGAAGAATTCACATCTTGCACTAATTTTAGCATGCACAGGGGTGGAAAACCTTCAGAGAAACTGTAATTAAGCTGGCGCCAGCAACCGAGCCAAATTCACTAAGACCACTCTTTATTTTTTATTTTTTTGAACATTAACTGACCTGTATTTGTATAATTTTATGCATTGTTCTGCTGCCACATGTTTGGCTGACTGAATGATTTGTGTTACTAACAATGTGGCTGGTGAGTGTACCTTTTTTTTAAAAAAAAAAAAATAGTATTATAATAGAGAAAATTTAAGTGTAAAACAAAACTGACTGAAAACAGTAGAAAAAATCTCAAGACAGTTGGGATTTGTAATGAGTAGTTTAAGAGTCTAAATGAAAATGTAAGGAGCTGTGAGTCAGGCCAAAACTGGGACGTCTGCTTTCACATGCACATGAATTTAATATGGAGTTGGCCCGCCCTTTGCAGCTATAACAGCTTCAACTCTTCTGGGAAGGCTTTCCACACGGTTTATGTGTGTGTTTATGGAAATTTTTGACCATTCCTCTAGAAGCGCATTTGTGAGGTCAGGCACTGATGTTGGATGAGAAGGCCTGGCTCACAGTCGCTACTCTAATTCATCCCAAAGTTGCTCTGTCAGGTTGAGGTCAGGACTCTCTGCAGGCCAGTCAAGTCACCAAACTCACTCATCCATGTCTTTATGGACCTTGCTTTGTGCACTGTGCAGTCATGTTGGAACAGGAAGGGGTCATCTCCAAACTGTTCCCACAAAGTTGGGAGAATAATATTGTCCAAGATGTCTTGGTATGCTGAAGCATTAAGAGTTCCTTTCACTGGAACTAAAGGGCCAAGCCCAACTCCTGAAAAACAACACCTGAATTTAATGATTTGGAGGGGTGTCCCAAATTTTTTGGCAATATAGTGTATAAGCATTTTACAGCACTGACTATTCCCAAATTCATTCATATTATATATCTAACGAGATGAGTCCATGAAAAAAAAAAAAAATTAATCATTTATGTAGTCTCAAGGCAGCTTACTGTATGATTACGGTGTATGTAATAAGAGGCTTTGTAGAACCTAGCCACTAGGAGGCAGTGTGATACATCACATGAAAAACAATCCTAACCAGTACACATCTCACCAATACTTAAACAATCCATTTACTACAGGTTGTTTTCAGAATACACAATATGTGTTTGTGCTTCAAGATTAAGTTACGGCTTCCCATATGAATGAATTTTTTTTACATTTCCTAGCAGCAAACTATTTCACATGCTGTCAGTGCACATAAAGAAATATAACTGAGAGTCTGAATGTTTGAATTTAAAGCCAATAGCTTTAAAGAAGAAGATAATATAAAATATAATATAAAGGTTGTTGTTGAGTGAGAGCCATGAAACAAGCTTTGTCTCCCAAAACTGAGCCAGACCCGGCGTTCACATGCAGCTGCGCATGTGTTTCCACATTCAGTGGGATTCTCAGAAACACCCATCCATTTGGAGCTTGTTTTGAAGGGCTTGCCTGCTTTGTGTGAGGTCTTTGTCTTTATCGTTATCATTGGTGCAATTATTATTCTTTGTTGGGTATGAGAGCCGAGAGCTCTATTTTGATGTAAAGCGTTCAGCGTGAAGAGCCAGGACATGATATCCCGTTCGAATCAGCCAATCAGGAGAGCCCTCACTGAAAGGTCATTATATGCTGTGAGGCGAAATTCAACTCATTTTACGTCCTTGGGAGAACTGGTGTTGCAGTGATTTTAATAATTCAATATGTACATAAAAACAAACAAACAAAAAGTCTTATATAAGAGAAACCTTTCTGAGCATTCATGGTAATGACCCAGGATGCTCAAGTATATGTTAGAGAGAGCTGTCTATTTATTTATTTTTTTTGCTTAGAGAGATGCAATCATCGCTAGATCCTTAACTTCTTTCAGATATCCATTGAAAACCTTTCAGATTGAGGGATAACATTTGTCACCAGCTTTCCCTAAAGAGATGGATGGAGAAAAAGACTTTGCATACACAGGCACATCAAAGACCCTTCAAACCAGAGAAATGTCAGGAGCGCAGAGAGGCAGAGAGAGGGACAATAGAGCTCTCGATGTTTAGATAGAGAACAATGGCCTCTTTAGACAGAAGCTTTCTTTTCTGCTTTGGATGGCCTTTGGTGTGAATATTTCTGAGCTCTTACAGAGGGACAGAGTGACAGTTCGTCCTGCAGTGCATTCGCTGTATAGAAATATCAATAACACTGAGACGACAGCACTCCATCAGCCACCAAGGGACAGACAAAGCTGAAATGTGATTTTTAAATTCACTCTCACAGGAGCTTTAAAACTCATTGGAACTGCATTTGATTCATGACATGATTGCAAAATGAGCTGGGATTTGAGCACAAATGATCAATCCACTTCAGCTGCCTGGAAGCAAGCTCCCTCTAAATAATCTCTTATTTACAGGTCATGTACTGTTCATATGGCACCAATGAAACAGCCTAATTTTTGCATGATTTTGTGATAGTGAGCCAATAAAACGAGGAATATCTGAAGAATATAAAAAATGTCCAAAGAGCTGAGATCAGAAAAAGGGGAAAATATAAATTAAACTAGGTCTGAGGTTTATAGAATTTAAACAATGTTATTGATGTGTGCTTCTTTTTTGTCAAAAATGAAATCATATATATTATACACATATGTAGTCATGTGACCTCTGTTTAGAACCAGACTGAACTAATTATAAATGAAGTCAGATTCAATTTTACTTTTATTTATGAATGTATTTTATGAATTTAAGTAAATGAGCCAAGTTTCCAACCCAAATAAATAAAAAAATGGTTCATATGAAGCTCTGAATTAATAATTCATTCTCCCTGAAAGGATATAATTAAACAATAAACTAATAAAAATGGATATTATTGTTTTACTATCAATATGAAATTATACAATACCCTCAAAACCAATGTTTACATGGCAAACGAATACTAACTATGCTTCTTATACCAGTTGATGATGCTTTAATTGCAAATCAATCCATTTTTTTCAGGGTTTTATTTCACTCGACTTAGATATGAGCTTAGCCTTTTAGACATTATCTATTATGGGCTTAAAAGGAAGGTGACTCTCCTTTTAAATTTCCACTTGGACACAGTGCTGTCTCCAGAGCTCTGTGAAATGTATGCCATTTGTAATTTACACCGCTAGATAATAAAGAGAAATTTCTTAGGTTCCTTAATTAGACCAGACTGATGCATTATTTATTTTAACCTTTATGAATGGCATCTAAGAAGGCAGGTATTGTGCTTCGGCTTTATTCTAGCATTTACTTTTAATTCAGTGGTCATTTATTGCTTATTAACATACTTAATACATCACTGTTAGACTGAATAAACACTGAATGAACAATGCTTTCAGGTTAAGCAGCCTAATGCTAGTTCAGGGTAACACTGTACTGCACTGATAACGCTTGCAAAGTCTGTAGGATTAACAGCTAATAAATGCTGTGTAATTACTTAGTACTGATACACTAAAGCATTAGTAGTTCGTTATGAACTAAGCAATAATCACTGTATCATATTGATCTCATATTGATATTGAAATATTGAATAATTATTAATCATATCAGCTCCTCAAAAAACAATTGAAGAAAGACGGATGGAGAGTAGCCTACACCAAGACGTCAGTAACTGAAATATTTTTTCAATAATCATTTTTTAGAATATAATTTACAATTCTAAACATAACAAATATGCTCAGAGGAAACAGAGGCCAGAAAACCGCTGTCCATATAAGTGGAAGTATGACCATCAAATGAGACTTGAGTATAAATGAGTATTTAGATGACTAGGAGCTTCAGATAAACTCTGTGTATGTGTTTCACCTCCATAGATTTTAAGACATCATTTCCAGAAATTCCTGAATGATTAAGTAGTGTGCATATGTCAGGTAATGACCTACACGTTCTTCTATAGGAGTAAATGATGTTAATGACTTAAGTTACAGTTTCCTTATTATAGAATTAATGATGTTCTGCAACAGTAATGAAAAGTAAAACACTTGACAATTCATGACTAATCACTTGTTTCTTAATAGATCACCAGACTCCAAGACAATACCTGATTAATACTAGTTATTAACTAGTAGTCTTAATAGTCTTAATACTATTAAGACTAATCACCCAGTATTCATTAGTAGTTAATACTAGTGACTTCAGTGATATTATAATGCTAACACATCCTTTCCAATAAATTGTCCCATGGATTGTTCAGCAGTATTGTCAAATGTTACCCCACCTCTGTTTCGCCTAAAAATTAAAATTAATATCTGAAATATTTGTAACGCACTTCACAGCTATGATCTGAGTGCTGACAGTCTTAGAATGTTGTGCACGATAACAGACACCTACCACTCTTCCTTATTCGCTCCTCCAGCACCTCTGTGTGTCCCTGAGGCAGCTTCTTGGTGAAGGCCTGGGCTGAACGCAGGAACATTGCCTCAACTGCTGAACCCTTTAGTAGAGCGATCTGATCCTCATGGTCCAGAGACTGGAAACCTGCTCACAGATCATCAAGAAGCTACCTATATCAGTGTGTCACTCACTTTGTCGATTGAAATTGCTAAAACATATATATATATATATATATATATATAATATTAAAAAACTACAGTTGATTAGATATGTTTGTTGATATCCTTAAAAGTATTCTGACCTGGGATGTTTTTTGTAAACTCAACCAAAACCTGAACATGGCTGGTTGCCATCTCGGTCAAAAGGAGGAAGTTCTCTTCTGTGCTGAACTGTTCTTGGAGCTGTAAAAAGTGGGACACTTAAGCAAATTACTACTGTAGATGTTTTATGGTGGTATGAGGCTTACATAACTATACTCAAACTGTGGCTAAACATTTACTCATCATAGGTTAGGCTCTTTAGCGATAGGCTCTGTAGCAGTAGCAGAGGTTAAAGTCTTAAATTAATACATTCAATAAATGCAAGAAGAATGCAGTATATAGATGTCAAGTAGGTTAATGGCCTGCTGTTAACAGGTTTCATATAATTCATTAATAGAATATAATACAATAACCACTTAGAATAAAGTACCAGTTTCTTGGCCATATCTGGAGGAATACGATGTTTGTTGTATGCCTCAAGAATATAACTTAGCAAAGACTGCTGGTCTTGACTTAGCTCCACTTTTTCCTAGGATAAAAAAAAGACATTTTATTAATAAAAGCTAATATTGCAAAGTAATTCATATCTGCAGTGTTCCTCTTGATTTAATTCTGCCAGAGGAATTTTTCCCAAGATAGACATAGTCACCAGGAAGTTAGTGACTGAACTAATATGTCTTTAATGATCTTTAATAAAAGTTGTCATGTGTGATTAGAATTAGTTACGTCACACTTTGATTAGTTAGGTTAATAAACCTGGGTGTGTGTGCATGGGCATGTCTGTCCATTCTAGTAGTAAATAACCTTAAATTAGAGATTGCATTTTATAGGCACATGTTGTTGCTGGATATAAACAGTACATCATATGCTGTATATGAATTTATTGAATTGCGCACTTACTTTTAAGGTTTTGGTTGTGGATGTGACCTGCTTAGCATCTCCACTGTCTCCCATCTCTGTATCGTCTGCTGTACCATCTTCTGATGAAGCCTTAGGGTTTTTCCTCAGCCTTTTGGACTTGCACTGGATCTCTGTTAGCAAACCTGGTTACAACAGACCAAAACAATTCGATTCACTTCCATTTTATTTCTGTAGTGCTTGTAACAATGGACACTGTCTCATTAAAGCTTTGTAGAAATAGAGAACTTTAGGATAAGAGCTCAAAATTTTATTTCATAGTTATCCCTAATGATTAAACCAGGGCCGATAGTGGCAAGGAAAAAAATCCCTGAGAAGATATGAGGAAGAAACCTTGAGAGGAACCAGATTCGAAAGAAAACCCATCCACACAGAGAGTACGATTATAAATAATATCCTTTCTACAACTGTATATAGTCAAGTGGTGTTGTGTAACCAGGGACTTCTGAGCAATAAATAATGAGCATCAGCGTGATTTCTGGACTCATTATAGATTTAACATGAATTCAGATTGCACCATAAGTTAAATACTATGTAGAAATCCTGGTTGAGAAGACACAGAGCAGTGGCTTTATCAGTTTACTTGTTTATATCATGCACAGTACTGCACAAAAGTCTTCAGTGCCTGTTATGGGCTCTGGTAGGAAGTCAGTCAAAACTAAAGCAGTAATGTGGTGATGCATAAACACAGAATAAAGTTACCTCACAGAATGAAGGATAGTGATTTACCTTATACCCTCTTAAACACTGAAATTGAAGAGTGCCCTCTGACTGAATTCACAGAAACTCCATTTACACATGGTACAGCATGATTGCTCTTTTACTACTTTCTAATATTATTCTTTTACAGTCACCAGGACATAACTAGGAACTATTAATCAATTAATTGAAACAAACACATCGAAATCATGTGAATTGATTGACTTGAATGTACAAAGAAAGGTAAGGCATTACGAGCGCCAGCATTAGTAACACAAACAGTAATGATCCATAAAGAGGAACTAGCTAAAACTATAATGTCACCCAAACAGGAGGAGTGAAAGCACCAGCAGCAAAAACAAAGTATGGGCAAGGCACAAAGCAGCTATTTGTAAGTTTTAAGCAGTTTGGTTTTGTACTCTTTTATCATCTCATATGTGAAATAGCAACGCTATTGCTCAGTCACAATACAAATTTGGAACTAAGGATTGCTATCATTTGATTAGTGGAAAGTGGAATTATGTAAGCAAAAATTCTTCTGTTTAGTGAGAGGTAGTTAATGTCTCCCAGCGAGGTAAGTTAGACACAGTTCATAATATTTTGCTGCTTTTTCAATTGCTGAGGTAACATCAATGATGCATGGCAAGACAGAGGAATAAGGCAAAAAGAAAAAAGCTTGGTATTTTGTTGTTCTATTATTTAACTGTCTGTTATACAAAGAGAATCCCTATTATTAGGATTAGTGATGTACATTCTGACAAATTTTAATATTCTAGTATACCATATGAGTTAATGAGTATACTGAACATGGGTTGTTGTCAGAGAGCTGTATTTTGTCTTATTTAATAAGATAAGAGGGATTCAGAAGGTGCAGCTTGTTATACATCGTAGTATAGTTTCTTATTTATATTTTGTATTTATTTTCTATTTCAAACCAGCTTAAAATAGTGGATGTGTGGAAAACGTGTGTGTGTTCGAGATGTGTAGATGCATGTCTAATGATGAACATTTCTTTTTAGCGTGGCGTCCATATATTTCTTCCCACTTAATAAAGGAAGTAATAGCAAGTAATAAAAGCAAGCAATAGCCAACGTCTGCTGAAGAACTACCTCCCAATCATTTACTTTATGAAACAGTCCCTCTAGGATTTTGCTGAAAAATTAAGATAAAATCAAATAAAGTCTGTGATAGTCTGAGGAGCTTGCAATTTTTCAAAATGACCACAGATTTTAAGTAGTTTGCCACAAAAAGAACAAAATACTCAGCAAGTTGCTTCACAAATTTGGAAAAAAGCTACAGCAAACGTAATTGTTTTTAATCGTTTTTAATCATTTTTGGCTGCAACAGTCACAAAAAAACTCTAAGACTAAAACTTTAAGAGTATCGAGGTAGTTTTCCAGGAAAAGGGCGGTCACACCAATGAGGATGTATTATTTCATTGTTTTCTGATATTTAGGCATTTTTATATTTAGAAATTCACTTTTCTGAGTATATTAACATTTAAAAAAGTAGGTGTGGGCTTGATGAAAGATAATACGTATAAGATAGTATTTGGTCTTATTGTTTCAGCTACATGAGTGAGCTATAGGGAACTGCCCCCTCAGTGAATAAGAAAAGACACTAGGGCAGACTTTGGATATGTTCCAGGCCAGATTAGCAACTGTTTGACTGGACATGTAGTGGGAACAGGCTGAACGCTGAATGCCTGCTGCCTGCAATATTTATATAAACGTTGATGCACTATTGATGAGCAACAGGAGCTGAGTACAGCCTGGTCTTCACTCTACCTGTCAGCTCCATACACTGCAGCGTGCCTAATTATGCTTCATCACTGGGAAGCCCATAAGAATGCATTCATCACACCTACCCTTACCAGCTGTTTCATTCCATTAAAGCTCAACAGACACAGTTAGCCTCTTCAGCTGCAAGGAATCATGGATGATTCTACACGTCCATTCATATTTACATTTTTAGAAAGAAAAAAAAGGGTCTTCAGGGTTTTTTTGTTTGGATAGATAAGGATCTACATTTACATTTCTGCCATTTGACAGATGCCCTTATCCCTAGACGTACAATTCATCTCACTTTATACAACTGAGGGTTAAGAACCTTGCTCAGGGACCCAGCTTTAGCAACTTGATAGACCTGGGATTTGAACTCGCAACCATTTGATCAGTAATCCAACATTTTAACCACTAAACTTCCACATCACTGTTCTTTGCATCCTACAGAGGTTTCACTTAAAACCCTGTCTCTTGTAAGGACCTAGAGAGACAAATCAAAGAACCCATAAGTTCCAGGATATACTTTATTTGAAAGAGTATACACTGATCATGCATAACATTATGACAACCTGTCTAATATTGTGTTGGTCCCCCTTTTGCTGTCAAAACAGCCCTGACCCGTCATGCACTGTGTATTCTGACACCTTTCTATCAGAACCAGCATTAACTTCTTCAGCAATCTGAGAAACAGTAGCTCATCTGTTGAATCAGATCACACGGGCCAGCCTTCGCTCCCCACCAATAGCATCAATGAGCCAAAGGCATCAATGACTTGGCCATCCATTGCCCTGTCGCTGGATCACCACTGTTCCTTCCTTGGACCACTTTTGATAGATACTGACCACTGCAGACCAGGAACACCCCACAAGAGCTGCAGTTCTGGAGATGCTCTGATCCAGTCGTCTAGCCATCACAATTTGGCCCTTGTCAAACTCGCTCAAATCCTTACGCTTGCCCATTTTTCCTGCTTCTAACACATCAACTTTGAGGACAAAATGTTCACTTGCTCCCTAATATATCCCACCCACTAACAGGTGCCATGATGAGGAGATAATCAGTGTTATTCACTTTACTTCTCAGTGCTCATAATGTTATGCTTGATTGGTGAAAGTATTAGTTAAATGATTTTCCACAGTGGTTCAGCAGGTAGTCGTTTCCCTTCAAAGCTAAAGGGTTCCTGATTTAGCCTTGAGGAGTTCTCTCAGTGTCACTGTGAAATTCTGTAATTCAGTGCTTTCCTTCAACCTCCCAAAATCATGCTGGTAGGCGGAGTGGGATGTGCTTGGTAGTTAAGGTGTTGACACTGATTAAAAGGTTGAGAGTTTGAATCCTCGGTCCACCAAGCTGCCACTGCATGTCCCTTAACCCTCAATTGATCAGTTCTATAAAATGCAATAAAATATAAGTCACTCTGGATAAGACTGTCTGCCAAATGCCATAAATCTAAATATAAATTCATTGGCTGTCCGATATCACCACAGTGGTAGCTTAATGGTTAAGGTGTTCGGAAGGTTGATTGGAAGGCTGTGAGTTTGTATCCCAGGTTCAACAAGCTGCCACTGCTGGGACCTTGAGCAAGGCCCTTAACCCTCAATTGCTCTGTTGTATAAAATGTAAGGCACTCTGGATAAGGGCAAGAAATGTAATGTAAATATATGTGTATGCATGATGCCCTGTGATAGACTGACATCCCATTCAAGGTGTATTCCTGCCTTATGTTCACTGCTTCCAGGATAGGCTCTGGAACCATGACCAGGGTAAAGTGAAGATGAAATGTTGTCATATAGTTAGTGGAGAGTAGTGTACATTTTCACATCTGGACATTAAAACAAATTTTAATGTCCAAAAACAAACTTCTTCTTCTTCTTCTTCTTCTTCTTCTTCTTCTTATTATTATTATTATTATTGCTATTATTATCAGTAATAATTTATTTATTTATGTTTATTTTTATTTTTTTAACCCTATAGTCACACTTTTCAGGACTGTCTGACATTTTGTCTATAAGTTGCAGTATATTAGCTCCATTCTACAATAATCACTATCTGTTTGATCTCAGCCAGTGTCCACAGTCTGACTGTCAGTTAGTGATATGGTGGTATAATATAATGTTATGAGGTAGAAGTGAGGGGTACACTATGGCTGAATGTCTCAATAAAATTATTTATAGTAAAATTTAGACATCCAAGTTGTTGTTTTTTTTTTGTTTTGTTTTACAATTATCTTATGTAGGTTCATTTAAACATTAGCCTATAATAGTTTTGCTTAGTTAGCTTTGAAATGAAATATTGGATATGGGTTTGTCATAGGAAATGAGTTTTTGGTCTCTTTGCATTTATTGTACTCACATTCCGCAAGCATTCCCATCTCCTTGCACTTCCGGAGTCGACACTCTTGACACTTTCTGCGCATGTACATGTCCATCTCACAGTTCCCTCCACTTTTACACTTATAAACTGCATTCTTTGTTATACTTCTTCTGAAAAACCCTGCAAGAAAGCAATATATGGCATTATGTATATAACTATATAACTAGTGTATTAAAGCTTTTGCTGAAAACACTTTGATGAAACACCTGACTGCCAGATAGTACATTAAATAATACATAATATTTTTTTTCTTTGTAAGCTAAGACAATAGCTTGAGACAACAAATAGATGCTGCTTCTGTATGACCTTGACAATGCTTCCTTTAAATGATTAGTGTATTTCAGTGTAAGTTACACATGATGCTGTAACACAGTACTGCTCCATGCCTAGTTCCAGGCATTAGACCTCCTCAGTCCAGTGCTTCTTGGACAAGTAATTACACATTCTAGCATGAGCTGATGAACACAATGACTTACATTAACATTGCATGGAAGCACAAGGCTCTAGTTGCCTGCGTCATTATTCAGCAGAAAGCTGAGAGGGAACCAAATCTAGACTGGGCGTGAGGGAGCATCGAGCCTCTGGGACTTGGAGAGTACAGCCCAGTGGCTGCCCTTTGGGCATTGTCCATGCACAGGTGGAATTACACTGGCAGTCATTCAGCCAAGGCATTTTCAAAGAGCTAAAATTGGGTTGTGTGTCATATACTGCGTCAGAGTTATAGGGGCTGGGTTACTATCTCATGTGCTGTGATGATGTATATTTAGTATTTAAGTGAGGAATTTAAAGGTAATTGGTCACTGAAATAGTCATTTGGCATGATATTACTAAAAGGAAAGCTCCAGAAAGGTACGAGGTTATAGGTGGTGTATGGTGTATACGTCCTCAAACTCTCAGGGGTTGATAAAATACAGCAGCATAGGTTATGCCATAAGCTCATCTCAAATTAACATTACAATCTCTGTTCTTCACCTTTACATCCTTCACAAGTGAGGGCATTATAGTGGTATCCCGAGGCTTTGTCTCCACACACCACACACAGTTCTTCTCCTTTGAACCTGCCTGAATGGGCATGTCTTGGTCTCTTATACACATTGGGAACAACAGGGGTTGGCTCCTCGATCTCTGTCTCGAAGCTCCCCTCTAGTGGGCCTTTCCTTAGTTCCAGCATGGAGGACGGTGAGCACCACTCCTCCGTGTTGTACTGGGGATAGTAGTGTTGATTGGAGTAGTATGATGGTGAGGACATGGCTTGCTCCATTGTGGAGTACTGCATGCCTGGATAGCTGCCGAAAGGCAAGACCTCTTGGTCCTGAAGCAGAGGGCTGCTCTGCTCTGCCAGAATATCTGAAAGAGAAGGAGACAATGGCAGGCTGTCAGTTTACACATGCCATCAAACTACGAAGCTCAAGTTAACAACATGGGGATGCTGGGACACAGTGTTAATGTGCCCTATACCAAGGCAGTAATTAGCAAAACTACAACAAACAGTAGTAATGTTACCTGTTCACTTTACCTGGTAAAAGTAGCAACACTAGCTCTACAGCTCACCAGAGTTTTAAAAGCAAATTTTTGCCAGCAAGGGCAAAGTGAGGGGAAATGTTTTGCTTGATTTCATACCAATCAAGTAGTAAGAAAAAATACAAATATTAATCCCACTCCTAACCTTAACCTTTACATGTGAATTGAATCAAGGGTATTGTTAGAAATCTGCAAGTATGTTTTTTGTTTTTTGAGTCCAATATACCACACATACAATTTCTGCCATCACCTAGCCATTCAAGAGGCTTTTACTCTGAATTGACATATATAGATATTGTATGAAATTCAAACATGTGTACATCCACTTAAGGCAAAGATATTTTTTATCACTTAAGGGTTTTTAAGTTTTTTTTTCAGCTGCTCTATGCTGATAATTTTAACAATAATTTCTAAATAACAAATCTATCCATAGAACTCCCTGTAAACTGTAAAGACAGCACAAAAAACATTACATACACTGCTTTAAGTGCACTTAAATGAATCTATTATAAAGTATAAAATTTACCATTCATTTCTTCTGACTCTATACAAGACATTGTGTACCAACCTGAAGTCTTTTCCTGCCCCATGAACATTTCAGCAGGACCCAGTGTGGGCACTAATCATCTGCCTCTGGGTCAAAAACTGACCAACAGAAAACATTTTTCAATTCATCAAAGTATCTCCTTTTTTTTTGCTGCTGGAAAAGAGCTCTCCTTTCATAAAACCTTGTCACTCCAGGATGACTTAAATCTTGGCTCGATAGCACCAAGGGGAACAAAGGTTGCCATGGTTGCTTATTAACCTGACAGTCTGATTTCTATATCTATTTCATGTAGCTGAATCGTAAAAAGCAGAGTCACTTTCACATGTGATTTTCAGGCATAATGCATATTAATATTGGGAGAAGAAAAAACTAGTAATAAATATACATAAAGGATAATATATAATATCCATTGATGAATTAGTGAGATTATTAAATGAGAGAGAAAGTAGCACTAGTATGTCCAATAAATTTTGTAATCATTGTTATTCCATCATTATTGCATCATTATTCTTATGATTTAAAATGGACCTTCTTACCAAAGAAGTGTGATCCCTCTGGCAGGGAGAAGCCATCATTTGGTGGCATCTGCAGAGGTCCCACAACATTGACATCAGGGCCCACCCACTCATTCATCCTATGTGTGGCCCTAAGGCCAAAATATGGCTGGTTCCTCAATGCAGAAGAGAAATGATGAAATTAGCCCTGAAGTGACAAAATATACTGACGATCAGTGCACAGAAAAATACCATGAGTAACATAAGTAATTTCTATAAAGGCCTAGCCAAGTGAATGTGGACTCTTAGATGGGACTTGTGGGAACTGTAATTATACTGCAATGTAATTATATGTATGATTCTGAAGAAGAATCCAGTCATTTAAAATACTAATAGTGTTGGATGTAGTAAAAGTTATCGAAACACATGCAGTTTCTAGAGAAACAGTACTATTTGTACAAAGATCCTTCAAGAGCTGTGCAAGCAAAGAGATAAAACCAGTAGGTTATGCAAAACATTGGCTTTCTCTGGACACTGCATAGACTACACTGGACTTTTACTTCTTCTACCATATTAATTACATTATATTTACTATATGCTGTTCATCCTTTCAACCACAATTCAATCATAACTTTTCTCTTATTATATCTGGATCTATTATATATCTATAGATCTATCTATTTTATGTTTTATGCTTCATATCTCATTAAAAATTGTCCAAATCCAGAGAATCTTTATGTATGCCATTGAAGGAAAAAGGATATTGAGTAATAGAAAACCTATTGGACTGTACAGTACTACAAAGTATACAAAGGAGCTATGACAAGCCCTACAAGATGATTAAATAATAATCTACTAGCTCATTTCTTTACAAAACCTAAGAAAATTGATCCAGATTTTACATGTAAAGAGTACAAATCATCATTGGTAGAGTTTTTTTCACACAGATATTTATAGTCATTTAATTCATATATAGAAACTTTAATTTAATGATAATTTATCACAGGAATTAGATGAAAATGTCTGAGTAAATGCGTCATCATGGACCACCAGAATAGCTTCAATTTCCTTGGCAAAGACTAGAGTGTATATTGTAATTACTGTGTCATATTGCTTGTATGTTTGTAATAAAATGTGTCTAATAAGTCAGAATATTGCAAAGTCACTGAATGCCTTTTTAGAATAAATATAATGTATATAATGTATGTTCTTTTAAATGAACATTCTTCTTCTTCTTCTAAGTTATTATATTCCTAAAACAGGGCAAACACCATAGGTACCGTAATACTTGTTAGTGAATAAAATAAGATTTCAGAATCATAATCTCAATACCTTGATATTCAAAAGCACAAAATACATTAAATTTCCCACAAGTTCATAATTATATTACTCCTTGAGGTCTATAAATCTGTAGTGCCATTACCTTCAACATGCCAGCAAGCCATAGCTTTTCTAATATTTTGTCTGTGATAATTTAGTTGTTCTTACCTTTCTTAATTTTTTATTCTTTTGGTTGATCTCGGCTTCCAATCTGCTTCACATAATATAGAGTCCTTCAAAACTTTAACAAATATTTAGAATCATCAGAATTTGTATACGGACAAAAATCTGCTTCTGTTAGGAGCCTGGGCTGGACAGATCAGGTCATGGAGAAAGGGGACAGTAGTTATTAATTAAACTCTCTCTCTATTAGGGCTATTAGTCCTCCCCCTAACCCCTCACCCGGCTTCTCCCATCATCTCCTAAACCTTGGCTGACAGCCCCATGAATATAGCAGCACCATCACCTCCCTAGATATCAGCCTAACATAACTACTCCCAAGCAAAGACCACACACAAACATACGATTACATCCTTGCATCCATCATTATGATGTGGTACATGTCAAAATCTAAAGCCTGCTTATTTTTCTGATCAGTCATCTTGTCTCTCATGGGTCTGGAATATATCCATAACAGTTTAGAGTAACATGAATGCACCTACATGCATGCATCTGGGAAGTGGGAACTTGGAGGAAAGATATGCAGACACAGGACATGCCAAAATCCATACAGACAGCTTCATGTTTTTTTTCAGTTTTGCCTTGTCACCATTCTGCTCATCCCCATACAGCATAAAGTGTCCTTTGGAAACAAAACTACAAACCTTTGTAAAACAGGATCATGAAAACATATATATACAACAGAAGCATTTTAGGGAAATATGGTCCATTCATTTTACTCTGACATACCATTCTTTATCTGCAGTTGATGAACTGGCAGAGAGCAGAGATTTATTGGTCTTAAGTATTACATATACTCAAAAGAATCTTTAGTCTTGAAAAAAAACCAGCTTATCAGTAATAATATAATCAAATATAATGATTCACGTCTATTCCACTCGCAGATTCTTCAATATGAGCTCTTTTGGCACGTTACATCCTGTTTACCCTTAAACACCAGACACCCCACTTCTGAAAAGAAATTAACCTAAATTATGATGAAGGCCAGTGCTGTTATACTTGTGAATAAGCTCTTAATCATTTACTGGCTGTTGCTTCATCCAGAGTGGGCCTTTCTGAGTCAACACACAAAGCATTCTGAAATAAACAAAACCTTTGCCATTGGCTGTTTGTGTAGCTGTCGCTCAGAGAGTGAAGAGTGAAATAGGGAGTAGTCGGCCTTGAGAGAAGGACACACACTCACACACACACACCAACACACACACACACACACGGTTCTACCATCTGCTACTGTACACTGTTGTTATGGACTTTACTCATCATTATTGTAACCCAGCTGAAAAAGATATCAAAATGACCAGATCATAGACAGAAGCTATTTCATTATCAATTCTATCTAATTCTGTTAAATATTTACAAGGCTTTAAATAAAGAGACACAGTGTACTCTGACAGTAGTGTAATATATATTGAAGGCCACTGTATCTGACAACTGATCTGACATAAAATGTGTGTGAATTACTGGTATAGAACCACACCAAATCATAAAAGCTTAGATAAAAGCCAAGATGGTGAGGTAAAACAATTAAAGAGCTCTTTAAACTGACAAAGTGGCCCTTAAAACCTGAGCCATCAAAATCACAAAATGTGTCAGACTATGGCATGGTTCATGACCTTGAACTTTTACAAGGTTTATCTGAAAGGCATATTAGCTTTACTTAAAATGGAAAGAATTAAGGTTTAAAGGGGGGGGGGTGGCTAGAGTATCTTTTTACACTGTGGTATTTGCAGAAAATGGAACTAAGAATATTGAACACTGGATTCAGTTGGAATATGGAACCACGTGCTGTTTTTGGAATAAAATGTTCAGATGGTTTAAAAGTGATAAAGAAAAGGATGTTTACTTCCACATGACACAAACCAGCAGAGTTTTGTCAGCTCTTAATAATGACTGGGCGAGCCAATTTAAGCAAGTAAGCATAAACAAGCACTGACGAGAAGAACAGCATGATAACATGAACAGCTCACAAGATAGAGGCTCTAGTTACTGAGCATCACTGTTTCCTCATTTAGCTCATTAGTGCTGTAAAACAGAAGTAGCAAGGAAAAAAAAAACCTTGTAATGAACTAGGAATGGCCATAGTTTGTGCAAGGGTAGATCATTCACTATGATCAGCCCTCTCTTTGGCAGATTAGTTGAAATAGTGTAAAAATAATGCATGCAATAAACTGCATTAATGGATGCACATGAACTCTAACAATAAATAAGAATGCATAGACAATATGAATTGAAACATTTACTTTATTTGTCTCAAATTAAACTGTTACAGATAATACTAGCTGCAATAACTTTACATTTAAACATCCATTTTTTTCCCAATAAATTTACACTGACAATAGAGCTACGCCGTGCTTATAAAAGAGGCACATTGCTGGTTTTGAGCAGGAATTATTACATTTTCATCTTGTGTTGGTGCTGAACTGGTACTAGTGTAATCAAAAGACCTAACATGAATGCTATATTTTTATGATTCGGGTGAGCCTTGTGCAAGTCCATTAAGTCTAGAGATGAACACTAAACCTTAACAAGATCCATAACATGTTAAAATAATAATAATTTAGGTGGTTTGGTTAATTTGCTAGGTTTAGAAACAAACCTGCAGGTTGAACCCTACAATAGCAATGCGAACAAGCAATGCGAAGAAGTATAGCTCGTAGTGTTCTCGACGAGCCAGTATAAATATTCACACAAATTTTATATTTACCTTTTATTGCATAGGTTACAACGACAGGCCTTAATAAACCAAAAATAAATAAAAATATAAATGCATAATTTCTGCTTATGGATAACGAATGGGGATGAATGTCAAATTGATTTGTATGATCATTTTATCCATCCGTTGTCTGTAGCGCTTATCCTAGTCAGGGTTGCTGGAACCTCAAGTCTATCCCAGGGGACTTGGTGCACAAGGCGGAGGACCAGCTACACTCACTCACTCACTCCAGACAATTTAGAGATGCCAATCATCCTATAAGGCATGTCTTTGGAGTGGGAAAGGAAACCAGAACTAACTGGAGGAAACCCTGAAGCACAGGGAGTACAGGAAAACTCCATAGATACAGGGCAGGGGAAGGAATCGAATCCCTAACCCCAGAAATATGAGCAAAAATGCTAAAACGCTAAGTTATCTATCCCCCAAGTGCACTTCATGTTGTTTTACAACACTGATAAGAGAGTTAGATTATTTATACTAATCTTAATACTTAAAGTAGTACTTGAATCTTTCTTTTTGGACTTTTTGTATCTGCAGGACTCTCAAAATTAAATATGATGAAACAGACAAAATATTTTAGATAAATTTAGTCACTCAGTATAGACCATCACATAACCACAAAGACTGATGTCTAACAAAGAACTTGGACCTCATCAGTGGGTTTACACAGTTTCAGAGAGGATGGACGAAAAGTCAAAAAGTAGCCAAAATAAAATGAATTGCACATAAATCATATTATCTCATGATTTTATCATATTATCATATTATCATATTGCACAACCACATGGGTAATGTTGCATGGATCCATTGGAGTTGCAGTGGAGTTGCTCATTTTGATTTCATCACCTTAGAAGCAAACCAATGAGGTTAGAGGAGTCCAAGGCTGAACCCTAAATCCCAAATGTCATTGATAATTCTCCTAATAGTCCCCATTCTCATAACATCCTCTTTCATCTTCCTCCTGCGTGGTCATGCCTCTTTTCTTTTTCCAGCCCTGTTTGCGGCCAGCTGAGTTCTCTGTAGTGGCTCCGTAAGACTTCATCTTGCTGGTGCTGAGGGAGCTGTCAGAGCTGGGTTCAGTCTCCTGAGCAAGTTCGTCTTCTTCGATGATGCCACACTTCTCTTCACTAGTGCTCTCGGGGTCAGCCCAGTCTTGTTTTTCACCTGATGCAAAGATGGCGTAAAAGATCACACCGCAATAATGGACCATGGAGGCAATCACGAACACGTTCTGCCATTCCCGACGAGTCTGTTTAAAACAATGGAAACACATGCCATTACAGAGGTAATAAATCATAACAGACAAACAGTGTCTTTGCCTGATGCAAAGAGGTGCAGAGAACTTTGCAAGACCTAATTAAAAAATTAAACTGCTGTCTACTGTTAAAACATTTATACCTTGAAGCTTGTAATTTGGTGTAAACCACTCTATGCACATGCACATATCAACAATTAGAGCAGCACCCACTTTGTGTTTGGTCAGTGCTCCAACGATGAGAGGACACACCATACCAGACAGTGTGCCTACCCCGTTGGAGATTCCCATCAGGATACTTGCATAACGGGGAGCAATGTCAAGGTGATTCACGTTGAAACCTGAAATTCACAACCAATCTTTATCCATATGTTTTTGGTGGATATGAATATATAATACTTGAATTTTCTGAGACTCTAACCTGATATGGCAAAGCCACTGAAGCCCACTGCCAGGACAAGAAATGAGATGGCTACACCACGTGTATGTGAGAATCCCACCACTAGCAGTAATGTAGCTTCCATCCCAAAACCTGAAAGCCACGCATTCATGAAAGAAGCACTGGCCCATCATATTGATAATTCTTCAACAGGTTTCATTGATTGGACTATTTTACTTTAAGAACTGTGTTTAAGTTAGTGCCAACCTCCACAGTTCATGATTTTGCGCACGGTTGTGGTGGACAGGATTTTATGGCTCCTCAAGAAATCTGCGAGCTGCCCTCCGATCGGCACGATGATGGTCATCACCATGTGGGGCACAGCTGACAAAATGCCCACCTAAGAGATGATACATTCATATTTTTAATACCAGCTTACAAGAAAAGTGTTTGCGCTATTGCGGGGAAAGTTAAATGGCATCAATTTCTCAGCTATATGTGGCCAGAAAGAATAAAACTGGACATGCTCTCTGGGTGGAAGAGATGAAGTGAATTTTTTAATTAATCTGTAAGTTCATCTATGTGGAAGAGGGAAGTTAGCAGTTTCCTGTTCATCTACCACAGGATGAGCAACGATTTGAAAAGATGCAGTGGCTGGCTTCATATGTCTCAGGGGAAGCACATTCGAGCATTCACTCTCCATGACTGGTAGCTGTTGTGTGACAGAGAAGAACTAGCTAGTGGCTGAGAATTGGCAATGACCATATTGTTAGAGATGTGCTAAAAATAATGAATACAGTTGAAAATTAATTGTGTTCATATTTATATTTGCTCCATGAAAGCATTGTTGTTGATGCTTAAATAAGTTCAAGCAAAAGAGAAATAAAAAACACCTCACCTTACTTATAGGAAAACCAAAAACCTCCTCAAAGTAAGCTGGTTGGCTAATAAGCAGGAGATAGAAGGTCCAACTACGGCAAAAGTTGGCCACGATAATGGCGTAGACTGGCATAGAGGTGAAGAACTGTCGCCATGGAGTCTTGAATTTCTGAACAGAAAGCAATCAGGGCATCCATGATTTCAAAACATCTGCAGTTGAGTTAGATTCAACGTTTGTTTTCTAGACCTGTACCTCAGTAACACTCATTAAGTTGGCCCCTTCTCCAATTGAGGTCTCAATGTATGATCTCTCTTCTTCACTAATAGTTGGGTGTACAGCTGGGCTCTCATAGGCAAGCAGTAGCCAGAAAGTATACCATATGATTCCAAACACTCCTGAAGAATACAAACACCCAAATACATTGGTAACATTGATTTGTGCAGCAAATAAAATGTTTAATACATATGCTATTACTCAGAAATTTTTTGAATAGTATTCACAGGTATTGAATATAGTATCAGAGATCTCTGAGATATCAGAGAAATGTATTTTGTTGAGTAGTTCAACCTGGAATGATAATCAATGACTCACATGATCATTTAAATGTTTAAAATAACCAATTGCTGATATGTGATAAGTTTTATTTATCAGCTGTAAGCTTTTCATATGCAGATCTAATTCCCAGGATAGAAACGTTGTGTAAAAACCTGGGGTAATTTCTGGATCCTGTTACCGTTTAAAACTCGAGTTATGATATTACATTACTTTCATTCAAACTCTGTACAGATTGCGAGTGTGTATGATCCGAATGTAATAAATATAGAAATAAAATATATCTTTACACTGTTATTTGTTTCCCTTAACAGTAATCAATCTTACAATGAAATAATGACAATAAGGATAATATATTGGTCAGTTTCCTTAGTCTAAAAGGTGACTAAACCTCATGGGATTTTTGTTATGAGCTTGAAAAGTGATCTCACCATAGATGTAGAAAACGGAGGGCCAGCCTACATACTGCACTAGCACTCCTGCCAGAGGCATGGCAATCACAGCACCTGCATATGAGCCTGTCAAGCAGAACCCACATGAGGGTAGTTAGTATATCACCAAGCGCAAGACCTGGGATTTTTTTTTATCTGAACTGTAATTACAGCAAGTCTCCCATGGAATATATTAGGGGCCTCAAATGGTTGCAGACATAGCTGAAAAATGACCGCAGGTCACCTAGTGCAGTCATATTTTATTTTTGTGATGTTACGTAGCCCTTTCGTTCTGAAACTGTTGAGGAAGGTGCTGTACGAATGTGCTGGGAAACTCAGTATGATTTTGCATGAACAGATACATAGCTTAATTGTGCAGGACAACATTTCCATTCTGCTTTTGTGCAGAGAAATGTATGATTCTTTTTGTGATTTGTATCAATGAAAGGAGGTCTCCCGCACATTCAGAAGGTGCCCACCATCTCCATTCAGAAGCAGTGTCAAGAGCAGGGTGAAGAATGGGTTGTCATGGCACCACATTTTATTAAAAAAGAAGGATATTTTAATGGATTTGTGTGTGTGTGGGGTGTGTTTGTGTGTAATAAGTACATCTGCAAAACAAATTAACCTTCCCATGGTGCTCAACCTGTTTTAATACCGGACACTGACACTGAGTAGGCTGTTTAATGACTATCTGAGCGTCAGTCTATGGTTTAATCTCATTTTCACGTTAGAAATATGTTGACACATAGGGAGGAATCAGAAGCGTGGGAAAGAAAGGAACATTCTTATAAGGTGTTTAGTAAAGCCACAGTTACACAGTTTAATTATTTGCAGTTCAGTATTGCTTTCAATGTCTTTAATCCAATGGTATGTAATACAGTATAATTTGTTGTAGATGTACTCACCACAAAAAGATGTAGTCGCCAGACGGCTTCTTTCGAGCGGAGGAGCCCATTTGCTCCACATTCCATGGCAAGCTGGATAGGTGACTCCCTGAAACACAAAAAACAGAGAGTTTTATTTTTTTCTGACAGCAAACTGAGCTTCTGTTAGGCTATGTGGGTTGCCATCATAAATTCCTTATTACAGTGATGTAGCAAGTTTAGACCCAACTAAGACTAGATACAGTGGAAAAAAAGGACAATTTATATAACGCAGGAGCCTCGGCCTCAGAGGCTCCTCCCCCAGAGCACTGGGCACCTGATAGGGCTACTTATTTGTACAATGTTATGGTCAGATGCTTGTATAAGGGTGTACACTTCCATAAATATGTGTACCAGCTTCTAACGTAAACTTTACAATATAAGAATTTAATAATTATATCTTCAGAGCAAGATATAGTTCTGCATTGAAAAACCTTCACAGCAACTACTATTCAAAAGTATGTCCTAAGGTTTCTTGAAGGCAACAAGCAAATAAACATGATACTGGTTAGATTTTTAGAACATTGCCAATGTAAATAAACATTTGTTAAAAACAGTAGTTAACGGGAGTGGGCTGGGAGGCAAAAGTAATAGGTCCACCTAATTCATTTCAATTATAGTTATAGTAAGCAATAGTACTTTGAAGACTTATGGGCTGATAATACAAGCTTACCGTGTTTATTTCATCCACATTCATCTGTAGTTACTGCTTTATCCTGATTTAATCCTAATCTTATTTAAAAGCCTTATTTGTTTATATTTCAGTAAATGGAGTTTATTAGAATATGTTATGAGAGGGTACCAACAAAAAACAACAGCCTGAGAGGGTGGGGGTGGTCAAACTTTCTATAGGAGTGGGTGTGATTTGACAAGACAGTCTGATTTGCACTACTAATTTGCTTATTGTTATTGTGCCACTGGATTAGCGAAGGCTTAGTCTGAATGACAATGCAGATGCTGCTGCCATCCTGTCTACTACATCACTACTGCAGGTGTATATCACATGTATGTCACAAAACCCACTCAATACAAACACTTGGACTGTGTTCTTAACCTGTTGCCAATTCCCCACATATACTTGTTACCATCAAGAAGATTGCTGCTATGGCTAAGTACATGCAGGAGGCCTCTAGGCATGGGTTTGTCCTAGCTCCTTATTTGTGAAGAATAAGGATAGGGGATTGGGGCTGTGAAGTGATTACTGAGGAATTGAACCAGGTCATCAAGAAGTTCATTACTCCCTGAACTGGAAAAAGTTCTTGCTTTTGGCTACATGCCTTGAGAAGTGTGTACAAGAGTGCCTTCTCTATGACCTTTGGTCATTAGGAATTTGTGGTGATGCCCTATGGCTGGAGGTAGCCCTGTAACATGCCTTATTGGGAATTCAGTGTCTCATTCATAAAGAATGGCTTCTTCTTTTTTTTAAATGAGCTGCAGTATCAGATCTGAGCTGAGGGTTTATGTTGTATACATCATTCCCATCCCATTATTCAACTGCAGCTATTGCTATTTGTGCACATTTCAAACTAGTTTACAGTTCTTCTTGCCATTTTTTTGGCACTATGTGTCCTGTACTGTTTTATGCTGTGTTTTGTATTCTCTTTTGTCTTGCACTGTTTGCACCAGGTTGCACCACATTGCACTTTATGTAGCTAGGACAATGTTCTGTCCTTAGCTTCGTTCCTTAGCTCTGTATTGTTGCCTTGTTTTGTAGTTATATGTCGTTATGTTGTCTTATGCAGGACCAGGGTCCTGGAGAAACATTGTCTCATTTCACTATATACTGCGTCAGCCATATATGGTCGAAATGACAATAAAAGCTTCTTGACTTGACTTCTTGACGTGAAATCCTGCAGTATTCCCGGAACCTAGAGAAGTGTTTAGGTCATGTGAAGTCTGTGTGACATTTGAAGCACAAGCTATACAGCGAGACCAAGTGTCAGTGTCAGTTTCACCTCTCAACTGTCTCCTTCCTGGGGTATGTGTTGTTTCCTGACAGTGTATGTGTGGAGGAGCAGAAGGTACAGGTACTGACACAATCCCTAATCCACACTCCAAATTCTTAAACTTATTCCTCCATGCTAACACCACCACCATTGTGCTCAATATCTCAGTAGAACTGAAGTTCATAAAATGCAACTGCCTTATAGCTTCATTTCATCCTGTAGTACAGATTAGCTGTCTCCACAACTTCTGTGCTAGATGATAGTAAACACTGTGTACTATAGTGTGAATGATAGTAAACATTTTTGTTTTAAGGAGCATTAAAATCTGACCTTTATCCCTTTCAAGATTCAAGATTTTTCAAGATTCAATATTTTTATTTGTTACATATACAGTTATGTACAGTATACAACTTGCAGTAAAATGACAACCCAGCCTACTCCTCCTAGACTATGCATATAAATAAACCAAATTTAAGAAATTAAGTTTAAAATATTGAATAGCAATAATAAGTAATAAGAGGAGTTAATAGAATGATTCTTCTATGGGTCCTTGAGCTCTGTAAAATATTGCCCTTTGTGCAATGTCTCCCTATCCACCAACCAATAAATTAGCACCAGCACATTACAAATATTTCACTATAAACACATGACCACATTCAATACGCTTCAACTAAAAAAGAAATGCAGTTTGTATGAAAAGCACAGATCTGATATCACTGTCTTGCATGAACAGATACATAGCTTAATTGTGCAGGACAACATTTCCATTCTGCTTTTGTGCAGAGAAATGTATATCACTGTCGTATTTTTGTTTATGTATTTAGTATTGTCTTAGATTTGGGCCTGTATCATTGTCATTAGTGTGTTTAAATACATTTCCTGGTTATTGCTATGTTATAGTTATTATTGTTATATATTATGTATGTTATATATTGTTATCTGGTTATATATCTTAGAGTCTTTGCTGTCTATTTTTCTTTTTTTTTTCCATTCCATAATTCTTTATCTAATGTCGATGCTGTTGTTGTTACTACTGTTGTGTATAAGATGCCTTTGTACACAGCAACAATAAAATTATAAAATGTCAAATCCCCTGAACTAAATAACTAAATATTAACAGTATATTTACAAGACACAAAGGATTAAATGTCCAAATGCACCGACCTCAACCAGCCCTTGTAAGATTCGCACAAACATAACACAGCCATAGTGGACTCTCGCTGCTGATGGGATGAACATATTTAGAACAGATGTGAGGAAAATAGCAGCTCCAAACACCCTGAGAAAACACAGAGAGACAAATTTTGAGCCATTTCAGTTTTTATGCAGTTGAAGGGTCATCATTTTACATTTAGAACAAATGTTAAGTGTTGAGTATCAGATATCTCATGGGTTTTGCCTTATGACGTTTCAGCAATACTACTGATGGTGAATGAGTGACATCTACAGTTTCATTCTGTCTATGGAATTCAGCAACCAATATCTGTGAGTCAAGTATGAAAAAAATAGAATAGAATAGAAATAGAATAGAATAAAATAGACGGAAGTAAAGTCTTTATGATTTTGGTGGACATTTTGTCCACTGTTCTGAGTCATACAGCAAGGCGGCATTTTCTGATTCATTCACTTATTTGTGTCACCATTTACTTCATCATTTTATGCTTATGCCCCTATAAAATCTTGCGTAAGTGACACTTGTAATATTCTAGAGGCTGATGTTTCAGGGAGAGATCTGCGACAGGATCTTTCATTATTAACTCTGTCAGCCTTGCGTCCTCTTTTTCCTGTGAGGCTTTTATTACAGGAGCACTATCACACCTCTCATCAACACACCACACCGCTTTAACCCTTCCAGCCCTGACCAGGCGTTTGTTCTCCCAGTAATCTGTACATAAATAGTGTATTGTGTTATATGATACTAATTAGTGGCTCATCTTTGACTAGACTTAAAGTGTTCTTGTTATCAGGGAAGATTGTGTGAAAACACCAAAGTTTCATGCCTCTTTGCTTCACCTTGGTTTATGGTGCCAAGAGGATTACACTCACCTGTTCGCTGCTAGCTTGTTGGAAATGAAGCCTCCAGGAATTTGAGTAACAATGTAACCCCAGAAAAATGAGCCATGTATCAACCCTACGGTCTCAGGATCCCAGTTAAACTGGGCAGGCTGGAAAATAGGTAGAAATAACAATTATTGATATATGCAGTAGCAGTAAATGAAGTTCCTCTGGATGAATACAGAGACAGAAAGAAGGAGAAAACAAAAGAGTCATTTAGATATTTGTATTTCCCTTTAATCAGAGCACAGGAAATTGCAGTACCTAACTACACAGAAACTCATTTATAAGATTTCCAGCTAAAATCAAAACCAAGATAATCTCTTGTCACCTCAGCTGAACTGGTTAATTACATTGCCTTCTGTATAACAACTGCAGCCTTAATTCATTCAAAGGGATGTGGTCTTAAGTCAGTGTAAAAGATATGGGAGATAAACAGAGATACTTTCATGAACTCATAAACTGTTCCAAAGGCATTTGTCCTAATTGTTTTCTGTTGTTGCATGGCACTATGGTACAGGAGGTAGCATTACCACCTCACAGCTCCAAAGGGTCCTGGTTCAAACTTGAGCTCAGGTTACTATCTGTGTGGAATTTCACTTGTTCCCTTGTCTGCAGGGGTTTTCTAGTTTTCTCCAACCTCTCTAAAACATGCTGGCATGTGAATTGGCTAGTCTAAATTGCCTTTTGTGTGTGTGTGTGTTTCCTCAGGATGGCCTCTGGATTCACAGTCACCCTGGATAAAGTGGTTAGTGAAGATGAATGAATGAAAAAATGCATGTTTGTTTATTCACCTGCATCACAGCAGTCCCATTGATGTACACCGTGTTGTTGTTCACCATTTCCACAATGGCCACACCTAGATTGCAGCGGATACCAAACGAGATACAGAAACCCAGCCCACTGAGAATGGCGATGATGTAGCGCTTGGGCAGGCCGAAGCAACCACAATCGAGCATCGGTGGGCTGCGGTGAGAAGCAGAAACAGGCCTGCCATCTTCCGTTAGCTCTATTGGCGCCTCGTCATCTACATTGGTGCCATCAATCTTCCTGCAGAAAGGTGAAAGAGAAATGAGACATATAAATTAAGTGACCAGCTACAAAGCTTGTTATTGAATTAAATTCATCCTGCTAGTCCTTCTTTCAACTGTTCTTCCACCTCAGTATATGCCAGAGGTATGCTCCTTTTTGTTTTCTTACAAGCATATATTTTGCGAGATCGAAAGGTGACGAAACACATGGCTCCAGAAAGGTCACAGAGTTGAGCTTTCATCACTCACTCCCTTTTACACACATGCATGCCAGCTTCATTATGGAACCTCCAGCTCGTCTCTCATGCACCAGCTAACAGACATGAATTTTATCATGTCTACTCCCAAGTTCTTGTCTCTCAGAGAACGGAGAGAAAGTTCTCTGAAAGTTTAATGGAACTAATGTAGAATAGAACTATGGGGGGTTTTTTTTGGGGTTTTTTTATAAAGCATCCCAAAGCCCTGGTCTTTCTCTCTACTGATTTCTATGAACTAGGTGAACTCATAGTTTGATTATTATGAGGATTATTGCAAACACTGAGCTATTGGAAGCTCTCTCAAGGTCTTCTTTAGCTTAAACACTATGCCAAGCATATAATATTGCTCTATTGTCCCGCATTAAATCATCTATACCAATTATACAGCCACAGTCGTATTTATCCAAGCATTAAAATAGTCTGATCTGGGTAAGAACCATAGACTATAGTTAACAAATCATATACGGGAGACTTCATTGACTGATAATGTGACATTTTTTACAGCTACAGGTAATGACAGTAAATACATATCAATACATTATAAATTACAACTCTGGTACAGTTTGTCAGATAATCTATGAAAAATGAGCCAGTGTTCTTTAGGTTAGGATTTTGCAAGATAAACACCACACTATTCTTCAACTAATAAACTTCACTTGCACAGTGGTCACAATTTTTTTTTTCTTTTTCAATTAAATATTTAACAGTATCCGTCCAATTACAAATCACTCAATACTGGGTTCCGCTATAGGTTTTGTGGTTTGAAGACAATTTCAGTAGTTCCCTTTGTATAATACTGAGCCGTGCATGACAGAATATTACACAGGTGCAGGAAATTATTCACTTTATCTCTTTTATCAGTTTGTCTTATTTTTGACAGTGATCTTCCATTCATATTAAGTTTCCAAGTACGTTGCACTTCTGTGAATGTGTCAGTGTCTGAAAGCATTACACTAGGAGCATCATTTCCATTTATGATAGATAAACTATATTTATAGGTAACGTGTACATTATATACAGTATACAATTTTTAGTACATATTTCAGATGTTGAGGTTAATCAGTCTAATAGGTAGACTCTGGACAAATAAATCACAGGAGAAGCACAAGGATTAGAAGAATCAGCATAAAAACTAGGACCATAAATACAAAACAGTGTTATAGTTAAAAATCATCACTATTATTCATATCTTTATTACATGTGGGAGGTTCACAATAAATAGTTCAACTTCTAAACAGATTTCTTAACAGTAAAATATGCTGTCATAACTTTATTAAACAATAGAATTGCAAAACTTTGTGTATTCTGATCTACAGATTGAACATTAAGTTTCATGCTTACCTCTGCAGGTTCCCCAGAGAGTCGCCCACTGCATACTTCATCTCCTCCTTCCCCGGCTTCAGCACCTTCTCCTTCAGACCTGTAAGTCCTCCAAATGGCATCTCTCCTTCCCTTTCACTGCCTTTCTACAGACCTGTGTCCCTGAATTGCTCTGCTTTTGCCAAATAGGCAACAGGTCCACTAGGCATTAATGCTCATCCTCTCCTGGTTGGACTGGTGTGACTGAGGTGCAGTGGAGGGGAGGTGGGATGCTGCGCCTTGATGCTCTAGCTGCACTAGATTGGTGGCACTAACTGGAAGTGCAGGAACTGAACACGTAATGCTTTCAGACGTCCTCAGCGGTCCAGGGATCTCTGTGAACTTGTTCACTTGGCATGAGCATAAAAAAGCACCTTAAATAGCTCCAGTTTGGCAGAATGAGGAATATAGTTTACCCTGACTGAACTATATCATTGTGTAGAATGCATCAAGACACTAAAGATCCCAGAGAAGCCTTTACTTTTCCAACAAATGCTGAGGACACCTACCTGCATCCCTTCCAATCCTCACTGACCAGGGCTTGTCTCATTTAGAGCAGGTCAGTAAGACAGGCAGCCTCAAGTCATTAAAGATTGAAGGCAGGCAGGCTCAGTGTTGTATGATATAAGCAGGTGTAACCAGAGACACAGCTTTCTTTTCTCTGACTCATGATCATTCTGTGTTAGTGTAACAAAGTCATAGCAGATTAAAGAGTGTCAGTACCAGAAATGGCACAGTGATGAAGAGTGTTTAAAATGCAGGCACAAAACCCACACAGTACTCCATCTAATTCAAGTGATCCTCATACTAGAGGTTTCATCTCAAACCTCTCCTTTGAGATGAAACCTCTAGTATGAGGATCACTTAAGTACATAGTATGTAACAAAAATGTATATAAAATATCAAGGGCTAAACGATTCATCAGCAGTGTGTGTATGGTAATATTTACTGAGATCATGGGTTTCATTGCTGTCTTGTTCAGAGAAAAGCTTCAGGTTTCAGTCCTCAACCCTCTTATGGCTCTCCCCAATACATATGCAATTCCTTCATGGTCATCCCTAATGGAAATATATAAATCAGTGTAATCAGTGTGTAATCAGGCATTTATGCTTGGGTTATTGTGTAAATAATGAACATCTCTCTATGCTGCTTATCAGTTCAGTGAACTGAAAATCTGATCTTTCATGAAAATCTGTTTCAATTTCCATTTTTCTATTGAATGAATGGTTTTCTTTCGCCATGAACAATTCAGTAGGCTGATTTTTTTGTCAATAAACGCTGAAGTGAAAATTCTAAAGTGCTAGTGCGACACCTAGTGGTTTTCTTAAGGAAATGATCGTCAAAACAATATTTTTTGTTACTTTTCACAAAATGGAAACACCTTCAATAACCGTGAAGTGAAAATAAGATAATAAATTTCAGAAATGTTATAAATTATTAGATTCACCTTGCATTATTAAGCACTGATTGGTCAATAGCATTGGTCAATAAATGAGATGGATGGTCATAATTTTATGTGAGCGATCAGCAGACAGGATGATTAATGTAATTAATCTAATATAATTTTCATAATTGCCTGAGGTGGCCAAAAATAGGTCATCTTTAACAGCTGGTGAATTTTCTGATGTTCAAACTTAATGCAGAGGGATGGACACTAGGACCTGGGGAATGCTGCTACAGAGTTTCACCCAAGTTGATTATTTTCCAATAACAACATGCCACAATGGTTTATTCCCCTAATACAACAGCAATTTTCCTTTTCTTACATGATATTTATTAGAGAACAATATACATTTTATAAATATACAGTAGCTTTTTATGTTATTAGAACAATGTCTCACAAAATACATTAATTATTACTTTATAACAGCCTTTCACTTTTTCCGTCCAATGAAGTCAGGACAATGCAGCTTGTCATACTACTGAAAAACTGCAAATTCTAAACTATTTATTGTGTCAGAAAGCTTAAAATTACAGCTTAACTCAGAGTGTTACGCAGTGCTGACACTGTAAGCCATCCAAATATGCTAAATAAATGTCTCATCACAGAAAACATCACCATCATATCAACACATTTCTGTTCTGTTGGTGGGCAATGCCCTCCACATATTTCCCAGTGTAAGTTGCATTGAAACAATAACTATTAGAAATGAATTGAAACAATAACTATTGGCAGTTAGGACTACAGTCAGACCTGTACTGTGGTAGAAATGGAATAAAAAATTTATTGCTCAGTTTCTCAAAGTGTACATGTATATAACAAATAAGATGCACGTATATATAACAGACAAGTGAAGTTAGAAGAGCAAAATCCAAGCAAAATTTTTGATCCGTTTGATTTCTCATTAAACCTTAAGTTCTTGAAAATGGGAGTTTAATAATTTTTTAAAAAGAAAATAATTACTAAATACTGACGAGGTGAAGGAGATAGACAGGGCTGAAAGAGGAGATCTGATGGAGGTTAGTGAATAAAAGAAAGAGAGAGAAGTAGTAGACCATGCATATTACTGCACTTTAATGATAGCAAAACATTTTAATTAGAAAGGGTTGTTTTTCTTTACAAAACAATCATTAACATACACATGGACAACAAAATGAAGACATAAATGGGGGATATACTTAAATGGGGGAAGTTAATGTACTTCAATAATGAGTCAAGCAACCTGAAGTTTTGATTCAGGACTTATCAGAGACATGGACATACATTTTGGGAATTGTTTTGTGTCTTTACACATTCTATACGTTTAATTCTATATGTTTATTCTGTATATCTATTTATGCACAATAATAGAAAACATTGTGCACCTTCAAATGTTAGATATTGTCTAAAACGAATGGTTAAAAATACCAGTTAAGACCATTTTAGTTTAAAATTATTCCACTACAAAAGGTGGAAAAATTCAGGATGGGGGTGAATACTTATGCATGGCAGTTGTAATTTATTGCAGCCAATTTACCCATCTGCACAGGGAGAACATGTGAAAGTCCAAAGTTTGAGTGTAAGCTTAAGATTGAATTCTACCTGCTGTGCCATTGTGCCAGTGTATTAAGTCCTGTGTGGTCCTTTTGTGCTCAATGGCAATGTTATTCTGTGCTGACAGAACTGCCGTCTGTTATTAATGCTGCTGAATTTGTCCTAGATTATCTGAACTGAATGTATCTATGTGGATATTTCCCATTATAGTACAATACAGAACAACAAAATATAACATGGAAATAAAAAGCTGAAGTATATATGATGGGAAACAAAAAAAGGGAAACAAGTCAACATGCAGTGTGGTCTAAAGGATTGAGAAGAATTTTTTTTATTATTTAAAATTGTAAATAAATAGATTTTCTTTTTACATTTTGAAATATTTAACTCAAAGAAAGTGGGCGAAACTGTGAAGTGTGTTCAATATCTTACTATTTTGCACTATTTCTATGTCCATAAGCTATTTTGTGATATTGAAATGGATTGAGCATTCCGCTTCTTTGTACAAAAGGTCATGTCTAATATCTTCTACTGAAGCACGTGTTCAACACTCTGATGGATCATTAGATTTTAAAATGGATGATTAGATTTTGCACAAACTTGTGGCGTCCATGCCAGCGCAAGTGCACATTGTCGTTAAAGCAACAATATAGGGCTGAGCTATACTAAGAAAATCGTAAATTTCATGTGTAAATACACTATATTATATATATATATATATATATATATATATATATATATATATATATATATATATATATATAGTTTTGGGACACCCCTCCAAATCATTGAATCCAGGTGTCGTTTTTCAGGGATTTGGCTTGGCCCCTTAGTTCCAGTGAAAAGAACTCTTAATGCTTCAGCATACCAAGACATTTTGGACAATTTCATGCTCCCAACTTTCCTGTTCCAACATGACTGCGTGCCAGTGCACAAAGCAAGGTCCATAAAGACATGGATGAGTGAGTTTGGTGTGGAGGAACTTCACAGAGTCCTGACCTCAACCCGATAGAACACCTTTGGGATGAATTAGAGCAGAGACCTCACAAATAGTAGAATGGTCAAACATTCCCATAAACACACACATAAACCTTGTGGAATGCCTTCCCAGAAGAGTTGAAGCTCTTATAGTTGCAAAGGGTGGGCCAACTCCATATTACATTCATGTGCACATAAAGGCAGACGTCCCAGTTCTGGCCTGACTCGCGGTCTTCACTCTAATTCATCCCAAAGATGTTCTATCAGGTTGAGGTCAGGACTCTGTGAAGTTCCTCCACACCAAACTCGCTCATCCATGTCTTTATGGACCTTGCTTTGTGCATTGGTCATGTTGGAACAGGAAGAGGTCATCCCCAAACTGTTCCCACAAAGCTGGGAGCATGAAATTGTCCAAAATGTCTTGGTATGCTGAAGCATTAAGAGTTCTTTTCACTGGAATTAAGGGGCCAAGCCCAACCCCTGAATTCAATGATTTGGAGGGGTGTCCCAAAACTTTTGCCAATATAGTGTATGTCAAAGATTCTTGTCACTGAGGTTGTTGTCAGTAACATAATTTGCAATGCAAATTGTTGCATCAGACTTTTGGATCCCACAACAACAACAACAGATAAAAAATAGTCATTAAATGATCAAAAACAGTGACAGTTGACTACAGAGACCGATCGACACTGCAAACTTTTTTTCTCGTGACGCTATAACCCGGTTCCCGCTGCATGCCGCTGCTGAATCCGTGACCGCATTTTTCTCCGCTTGCATAACATATCGCGTGACTTGCTGCTTTAGAAAGAAACGTGAGGGAATGGAACGCGAGGGAGGCGGGCCGTGAGCGCGATTGGGAGGGGCTACGGGCGTCTGCTTCCGCGCTCTAACACCCCCCCCCCCATCATCTCTTCGTGTCTCCAAGCTCTGCGTCCTGATTCCACCGCGCGCCGGGTTTTACTCGGTTACATGCTCGAGGCTGCCTCTTCCGACTAAATTAGGTGACAGAAAAAAAAATAAAAAAGTCAGTTACACAAATCTTCGCTGCCCTCCCGCCTCCATTCTCTCTCTCTGGACCCCCCCACCCTATTCCAGCGTTTATTACCGCCTACTCCTCCACATGCATCCGAGTGCTGGGCCCCGGCGTACCGGCTCCAGCCATGTCGGCGAGCGATGCAGCCGGTGACACAGCCTCCGGGGGAGAGACAGGTAGGTTACCGGGTTGTGTTTGAACGCACATTGTCTTGAAATCCACCGGCGGGTTATTTTCGTTTGGCGCTGACAGAGCGCGAGCTGCGGCGCGGGCGGAGGGAGAGGGGAGCTGTCGGTGTTCCGCTCTCATTGGTGTTCACACTCAAACTAGGTCAGTAGTTCAGTAGAGCAAACTCTCCCGTAGTCGAGGATTGACGCTGGGTGTTGCTCTGCTAAACTGGCGGCATTGCTTCGGATCTTACTCTACAAGGAACACTTTTCTGGTTTTTGTATTATTTGAGCACAAATGCATTTATTAGACTTGAATGTAGAGTTTGTTTATACATCTCCAGCGAGGCCCGGCTAATATGAACTTACTTGTGGCTATGCTAACACAAGTTGTCGCGTGCCTGTTTTTAGTTGATTTTAACCTTTTTTGTTTGTTTGTTTTGTTAGTTAAAAATGTCCACGATCACTTCTTGCTTGTTACTTGTAACTTGTAACAATATAACCCACTTCTCATAATAGTGGAGGAAAATGACCCCTTTGGAGAATGGACAGTGTTGATCGGTCGAGTTTGAGTTGAGGCGCGTGATCTGTAGAAATCAGAGCTATAAGGAGGATATACTGTGTGTAATGATCTGTTTTGGGAAGCGGCTCCTAACCTAGATTGTCCTGGTGCTTATGAAACGTGTGAGTGATGTTTTCTCTGGCATCACCCCAGGAGGTCTCGTTTTATTTTAAGCACGGCTTTTGCTTTGAGTCAGTGTTTATTATTTTTTTTTTATAGCTTGTAGGGGAAATGGAAGTAAACATGTACACAGCTTTATTATTCAGCTCCGATGATATGGTGTGTGTTTTGTTAGCAGGTGGTGATCAGTGTTGGAGTCTCTGAGCACTGTATAGAAAGTGGAAATTAAAGGTCATTTCCATTATTGTTTATTAGTTCTATAGAGTGGTATGCAGTTTTTCAGAGCAGGGATGAAGAAATGGACACACACACACCATGTGTGTTTTTTTTTTTCCCTAAATGAAAATGTGACGTATGTGTAAATATGACTGAAGGTGTTGTGGTTTTTCTCCCTGTCAGTGAGCCTGGATCTGGACTGTGCTTAACGCAGTAAACGGCACTTGTGTAATATGTAGGTCAAACTCAGCCCTGCTGTAGGCCAGCTCTCACATGGTCACCAACCTACCAACCATATAATATATTGATTAATTATTGTTTTATTTTTCAGAGCTTTTATCGGAAACAATTTCACAATGTTTCAATTCAGAGATTCGAACCTACGACCTATTTGTGTGCTAGTCTTAACTAGTGAACCATTCAACTATTTAAAGAGCTCTGTAAATAAGCGATTGCACTATGAGAAAACCGGTATTTAAAGGATGTCGTGTCTGAGTTTTTGTGGTGGTTTAGGAGTTGAATAACTGCTTGGTCAGGGTTCAGAGTCTATCCCGGGAATGCTGTGTGAGAACTAGGACTACATCCTGGATGGCTCACCGGTCTATTTCAAGGCACGACACACACATATTGGCATCGAGGGACAGTTTATCATAGCAAATCCATTTACATAATTTTATTTATTTGTTTAAAGCTGGGTGGAAATCGGAGCAATTGTACACACACATGCAGAGAAACTGCTCACAGACGGTAACCTGATCTCAGGAGCAAACTGAGGAGCTGCGAGGCAGCATCTGTACCCGCTGTGCCAGCATACAGCTCCGACTCTGAATATCCTCCAGCCACAACAGATCCAATTCAATGCCTCGTTGCCTATTATACCCATTAATGACCTGAAACAAAGATTTAGCCAGTGTATTATGGTATAATAAAACAATGCCACATTTAATCTTGCGTCTAAGGTTGTCTATGAAGTTGTATATGGATGTGCGTTTTGTAACATGTTTGTCATGTTCCATATTGATTCTAATTTCTTAGGTGCTGAGCAGAGATTTATATTGTTATTGATATACTATTTAAAAGCTGTTTTTTTTCTAGGACAGGAGCAGTAATTTCTAGGCTATACTTTTGTAAATGAATGCTTTCATTGAGAGCACTGCGGAAAAATTAATGACCCTTGCATGCCTGCATGGCAGAACTCTTCTTATAAGATTGGATGTATAGCTGCACAATGACATGCCATGCAATGACAAATCTCTACACAGCTTCTGTTTTGGAGAAATAGGAAAAGGAAACCTGATGAACCTAGTGTCTACCAGCTAAGCCGTATGCACAAAAGGTGTCTGGAATTGCACAATCAATGCACAGTTGCACATAACCTGTGATTACGAGCCACTCCCGAAAACTGGTTGTCAGTACGGACTCAAGAGTTTACCCTGAATGCACTTGAAGATCTTTGGCGCTTATGAACGAGATTCATGTTGCCTACTCCTTGAGTGTTTGAGTGAAGTCAGATATATGGTAATTGTCCGGTTCCTTAAAAACCTTTTTTTAATGGCATTTAGCAGACATCCTTATTCAGAGCGACTTACATTTTTATCTCATTTTATACAATTGAGGGTTAAGGGCCTTGCTCAGCAGACCTGGGATTCAAACTCACAACCTTCCGATTAGTAGTCCAGTGATTTAATCACTAAGCTATCACATCCATGTTATGATTTTCTGCATGCACTGGACAGGTTACAGTCTAAAAACTTTCCTTTTAGACTCTCGCTCATTGACTAGTTCAGTAAATCTTGATCAGGGATGCATTGTACCCACAGTCCCACAACAATACTGGGATAGTACCAAGCAAGAATACACACTTGATTGAATGCCAGTCTGTTTACCATAAATACCTGCCAAAAAAAAAACCCCTAACACATCTATATATCTGTCATAGTTCATACTACTGGTGCACAAGCAGTGGAGATGGATTAGAATCCAAACCTGTAGTACAACAATGGCACACAGTTACGTGGGAGTTACAGAGTAAATGCTAGAACGGAAAATGTGCATAGTGAGAAAAGAAATCGGCGTATGTTTATGGAACAAAAATCTGTAACACATTCTGTAACTTTATTACCACCTCTTGGTCCTTTTGGTCCTCTTGGTCAGTGCCTGAAGAGTAATAACTCCTGTCCAAATTGGCTTTCAAATGCTTTTATTGTCGGAGGTTTTTTGGCAGGAACAATACGAACCAGATCATTAGTGCCTGAAATTATTTGCCCATAAAACAGTCAGTAAATTGGAATCCAGAAAACAGGAACGGGAAAGGCCTTTTGTAGCTTACTCTCACAGCTGGCATATAACACGAGACAACCCTTTTTTCTCAAAAGTAGGTTAAAGTAGGTTATTTTCAGCAGCATGCTGTTGCTTCACCTCCTGCCTCGCTCCGATTGAACACAAGATGATGGACAGGGTCGCAGGAGCGATTGGCAAAAGCAGATTACGATCTGCAGAGAAGCACTATGCACCAGTTTATTCCTCAAGCACGTGAATGCAAAGGCCCTGGTTTATAATGGGCACAGTATTTTAGGGATTTTTCATTTAAAGTTATTTCAGGTGGCAGCTGCTCTGCTCTTGTGGGGAAAAGAGGGGAGTTAATGCAGCCGAATTCCCACATCGCTGCTGAAATCCTATGGAAAATGTGTTTTGTGAATATTCCCAATGTCATGGTCATAAATTTATCAGCGCTGAAGATTTGGATAGGGACTGTAAAAAAAAAGAAAAAAAAAAAAAAGAAGGTATCTATAGTCTAGAAAAGCGAATTCTTTACAATACAGAATTTAATCCAAAGCTACGGTCACTCATGCAGAGATAAAGGACCAGCTCATGTAGTATGAAGTCACGAGTAGGCGTTCCGACTACTGGTTGCCATGGTAATAATGTTTATAAGTGGGTGGGGCAAATAGCAATCCAGATCAGTTGTCTTGCTGCTAAAATGAAACCTTCTCGAGGGAGATCTGACGTCTGTGTATAAAATTCATCAGTGATGATGAATGCACGGTCCACACCCACTTTGTTGTCTTCAGTAGTCGCAGCACCAAGTCGCTCCATATTTGCATAAAATTTAACTTTTCTCAGCTCTGGCAAGTTGTTGGACACACCCACATCTAGTTGCCAATGGTCACTGTCTCTTATGTCACTGGAAATCAGCAACTCTCTTTGAAACCTCATGATCTCTGATCGCTTTGAGTCACCTCTGTGAAGGTAGCATAATTCTGAACGTTGGAACCCTGGATCTAAGTGAGTTATGATGTTTGTGTGTTGTATGACTTTATGATGTGATGGTAGAAAGCAGGTTATCGTGTTTATTTTAGCTCACAGACTGCAGTTTTGCACCTCATTAAAAGTGTCTCACGCCGCGTTAATGACACCACTGATTTCTACGGCTCTTGATAGCAGAATTATTGGGACATGGTAAAAAAAAAAAAAAATGCAACTTCCTGTTGTTAACAAATAATAAAGCTGCTGAATAAATGCCTTAGATGCTTCTGTTGATGGAGTGGTGGACTGTGGATATGAAATAACCGTCCTTGGGTTTGGTTTTTCGAATCTGGCTTGGAGGACAGTTTGCTTTGGGCAGTGATGATATCTCTGAGTTACTGATTCAGCACCAAGCTGTTAAACTCTTGATCATGAACCTTCTCTGCTTCAGGGGTTCCGTGTCATGCTCTCTGACCCAAGGCTCCCTAAAAAGCTGGGATGCCTTTTATTATAATGCATATGTTATGTGACAGAGTCTTTCTTCGGAATTTTCTCCTTAAATGTATTGTGGAAACTCCTCAATACACACTCTTTCCAGAGTCCAAAGTCCTCTCTTGTGGACACTCCTCTTCAGCGCATTTCACTTTTTTAGGTCAGGGGGCTGGCTTAGCCATGTACATTGAACTATTTTTCTGTGAATTTGGATGTATATTTTGGATCATTTGGACTTGTTGGAAGATCCAGGTATAGCTTCTCAGCAAAAGCAGATTTTCATTAAATGATAAATCTCCTGGTAATTGATGGACTCCATGATGTTATTTGTCTTCAGAAATCTTTCAGGCTTCAAAGCTTAACAGATGGTCCGCCATGCTGAACATTAAGGACTGGATCATTTTTTTTTTTGTATAAACATCCTTCTTTATACGCCAAATCTACCTGCAGTGATTATTACCAAAACCTATATTTTTGTCTCATTTAATCATAAAGCAGTTAAAGTTTCTATTGAACTTTAGGTGCTTATGGTTGTAGTGAGATTTGGCAACCCCAAAATGATACCACATTCTGCAAACTTTTACAATGATCTTTAATTTCTTTATTAAACTTTCCCTCTTTAACCATACCGGTCATTGTGTTGGTGTGTCCTCTTACACACAGTTTCAGCACAGATCCAGCTGTTTAAAACTTATTAATTATTGCCCTAATAAAGATATTGATGATATCTGAAAAGCCATTGCCTCGTTTATCGAGATTAACACATTTTTGTCTCATTTGACTTATTAATATTCTCTAATCTTGTTGACATATTTCCTAGTCCATGTTGATGAAGGATTGAAGAGATTTGGCCTCTTTGTCCCTTCATATTTATACCCCAGTGAAACCACTGCCCCGTTAAGAGTAACATTCAGATGATTTAAAAGAAAAAGAGAAAATATAAATATTCCAAGATTTATAGATTTCACTCATTTGTCAATAATTGATAACTGACATTTGTTAAAAATATTTTTTGTGATTTTTTTTTTTTTTGTTTTACTAGAACAAAATTAGTTCAGTGAAAGGTTATTTCTTTAGGTGAGATTTCTTTTAACCATGTTTCCCAAGGGTGCCAATAATTTTAGAGCTGGCTGTATGGGTGTGTGCTCAGTCTGTTCTGTTTTTCTAGTGTGTTTTGTGTGATATGACATTTAATTTTGGTCTGATTGATGATGTAATGATACAAAAAACTGCTTTATTCCGGCTAGTCTGATGACTGATGCGGAAATCGCAGTAAAGGCATGATGATGATGATGATGATGATTTTAATATCTCTATGTGAGTTTTCTCATGTGACGTGGAGGTGGTGTGAGACGATTTCGGAGAAATTGGAGCAGACTTGACACAATCAATTGTCCAGATCTTGTGTAAAGCCAGAGCAGCATTAAACCTGGTCATGAAAACGATCCAGCAAGCAGTACATACCTATAGCTCCATGCTAAATTCACATACATTCATTATTATTATTATTATTATTATTATTATTATTATTATTATTATTATGTGAATAATCTTCCATAATAATTATATATCTTGTTTTAGATTCAAAGTTCGAAACAAAAAACCCACGTGTTTGAAGGCAGTGCAGCTTTTTTGGAGCAGTTATGAAAACAGTCCCACTTTTCTTTTCTTTTTTTCCTCCCCCAACCCCCCCCATTATCACAGATTTTTTAGAGCAGTCCCATCTTTTTCTTTTGTTTGTGCTTTTTCAGGTTTGCGGTGTCGGAAATTGTACCAAGTATGAATTCATGCAGCCGAAACATGGCGTCTCGTTTTGAAACGAGGGTCAGTATGGGACGCTAATTATCATTGTGCGCTTCTTTGCAGTAGACAGGCGGATAATATAGTGATTAAAATCGATGCGCTGCTTTTTTTTTGTTGTTGTTGTTGTCATTCAAGATGACTGGGATTTTTCTAAAGGCAGTTATGAATGTGTTTAATTTGCTTTAAAGCATTGGAAAAGTTTTCTTTTAAGGTTTAAAAGAGTTTATTTGAAGCCTTGCCTTGAAATTATGAATACATGCCATGTAAAGGTCACTATCTTTTTTCACAGTCTATCTTCTATATCTTTAAAAAAAAAGAAAAGAAAAAAACCCATCTGTCTGCATCGAATCACGCAGATACAGGCCCGCAGCTTCAGGTACTGAACTGCTGATCCTTCTATAGGATTTTCACACACAGCAGGTTCTAGATTCTAGTTTACTTAGAAACGTGTGAAAAAACAAAAAGTGAGTGAAAGTTGTGTTGGTGGAAATGCCTTGTGGGTGAGAGAGGTCAGAGGAAAATAGCCAGATGGGTTCAAGCTAATAGGAAGGATACTGTAACTCAAATAGATGCTCCTGTGGTGCACAGAAAAGCATCTCAAAACAACACTGGACTTCAGCTGAGAACAGGAATCTGAGGCTACAGTGGATACAGATTCAACTGTCCAGTCATCTTACCTGCTGTCAACAACAATGCTACACTTAGTCAATGAGATCACATCCTTTTTTCTTTTTTTGTTCTGATGTGAGCAAGCTCTTCCTTAGTATCTGCAATCAATTCAATTTTATTTATTTTTATTTTTTATTATATTTTATATTTATAGTTATTTATTTTAATTTTATCATTATCATTTTATTATATTTTTTATTTATCAGTTTAATTTTAGCGCTTTTTTACAACGGACATTGTCTCAAAGCAGCTTTACAGAAATATAAAAAAATATATAGAATTAAATTGACTCTTAAAATTTCAAATTTAATTTCTATTCATCTCTAATAAGCAACCCTGAGGCAACAGTGGCAGGGAAAAAAAGTCTCTGAGATGACACGAGGAAGAAAACTTGCATCTGCATGACTGTATACAACGTGTTGCTGCTATACGATCGGCTGATTTAGGTAATTTTATAAATTAATTTGAAATAAAATGAAATATTTGATGAGTTAATATGTCTTTAGTGAAGAATGGTAAAGTCGGTATTTGAGTCAGTGTTTTCTGATAGTTTTGTAGCATGCTGAGTATTTTGTTTTTTTGTTCTACTTAATGAGCGACTAGTAAAATAATACGCTTCATTTTATGTGAAATATTTTGCGGTCATGTTCAGCTGTAGTGAAATGCAGGTGGTGTATGTCCAGTTACTTTCCTAAAGAGAAGGAGGTAGATCATTGCAAAATGTGGCCACAACATCACCTTGTAAAGCCTAATAATCTTCACTCCAGAGCCCAGGATTAAAAAATCAGCCTGCTGCTGATCTGTTAATGGCTATTTAGGTCACTGGGCCTGTGGGCCACTTCTAAATGGAGGAGCCAAGGACGAGAGCTGGCCCGTTCCACTGAACTCTGTGACTCAATCATGACACTCTGAAGGAGGGGTTCAGGGGAAATTAAACTTGCTTATAGGCTTAGTGAGGAAAAAAGGTTCAAGCTTGGCCACACACACATAGACCAAGGAAAACTCTTTGATTTATGAATGGGTTTATTAGTTTTGAGTTTTATAAAAGGAAAATTTTCACTTCCAGTAAAACGCATTGTGAAGGATGTGTTATATGACACCGTCCACGCTGACCTCGCAAACTGTGGTTATATTGTTAATTTTTTACATTCAGGTTTGTTGTGTCTGAAATGTATTCAACAATGGAGCAGAGTCGAAGTAGAGCAAACAAAGTTTTGTGTAGGCCGAAAGCTCGGTCATTATATTTCGTCACCTGACATATTTTCTGAGTGTGAAAAGAAAAGGTGAATCGTTCTCCTATCCGACGAACAAGATGATAACACTCATCTAGTGCTTATGCAAGGCACTAACCTGTGTATGTATAGCGGTGTTAGTGTTTATGAATTAACTCTCTTTTGTCTCGCAAAGTAGATAAATCGTGGCCTTTTATGCTACGTACACACACACACCCAGCAACAAAGCAACCGGAGAACATTCATTTTCAATAGGGCTTTTCACACTGCACTTAACTCTGGCTTATCGTCACTCTAAACCCTGCTTATAACCCCAGGCAGAGGATTTCACTCATGTAAGTTAGAGGCAGTGCTAACACCACGTTTTATCCGAGTTTATGAAACCCTACTCCGAAACACTGCAGTGCCAAAAGTGTAACAACACTTAAGCAAGACATCTGAAACACACTAGTGTGTGCACCATAGCAATATATTAATATATGCTTGGTCAATTATCCAACAAAGTTAATAAGGACAAAGAATGATTAGAAAGCTGTAGAAGTTATTAATGCTTGCTAGGACAGAACAGCAGACCTTTTATTTATTTATTTACACTGGTGTATTAATCTGCATGCTGTATTTATCCAGTCACCAAGCCATGGTATTAGGAAGGTCCAGTGTGATAACCCCAGATTATAAATAAATGGTATCAATTGTTCACCCCAGGGAAAGTTCGAGCAGTGTGACCAGTGACACATGATAACCTATGACTGTTCAGGTTGTCTGGCATTTATAGCGACCCAGCGTCAACTGAAAAGCCCTTATGAGAGCTGGTGACATCTGGCAACATGAGCAACGTTAGGCAACCAGATGTGGCCGTGTCCAAGTAGAGAAAAGTTTAACGGCGTGCAAGTATGGAGTGACTTCAACACACCATGTCTCCTTCGTCTCACGTGATATGATGCACTGCTGAATTGTGTATATACAAACGCCAAATCTCACTCCAGAACATTTCATTTTAGCGGCAAGAAAACTGATTTATGTGTTAAGTGAAATCCTAATTGCGAAACCTGCTGATAAACATTACTGCCCTGGCAACCAGTAGTAGAAACTTCATACAACACCGACTGGCGACTTGCAGGGATAAAATCACTGTATGTGTGAACGTAGCCCGAAGGTCCAAATGCAGTGGTAGGTTTTCAGTAGAGATGCAGTAAATCTAGGACATTGAAACACCAATCAGCCATAACATTATGGCTGTAACGTTATTACGGTATTCACTGATAACTGTGGCCTCTTTCAGCAGGATAATGCGCCGTGCCACAAAGCAAAAATGGTTCAGGAATGGTTTGATGACAACAACGAGAGTGTTGACTTGGCCTCCAAATTCCCCAGATCTTAATCCAATCGTGCATCTGTGGGATGTGCTGAACAAACAAGTCAGATCCATGGAGGCCCCACCCCACAACTTGCAGGACTTGAAGGATCTGCTGCTAACGTCTTGGTGTCAGATACCACAGCACACCTTCAGGGATCTAGTGGAGTCCATGCCTTGATGGGTCAGAGCTGTTTTGGCAGCAAAAGGGGGACCAACACAACATGATATTAGGCAGGCAGTCATAATGTTATGGCTGATCAGTGTATTTGTCTCATAGGTCTAGGTGGAGAAAATGGGAGTAGATGCTCTTGATATATGCATTAATTTGTGTAATGTTTTAAAATGAAAGATGTTGTCTAAGTCTTGAAATTAGTTGGCCAAGTCCTTAAAGTTTAACCCTAATAATAAGCCTGATCTGCTGATAGTGATATGATTAGCCTTAGAATTCATTTGAATATCTGCTATTTCGAACATGCAGACCCAAGACGTATCTGCTTTTAAGGCTCCTTGGAAGTTTCATTGCGTGCATGAATACCGATGGTGATTTCAGTCTCTCTTTCTTTTCCAACACAATTTCCACCATGGCTTCCTTCCAACAGCAAAAATAGACACAGGAACACTCGCTATTTTAGTTCCAGCAGATTCCTTGTTTTCCTGGAAATGGTTTTACTTTTAAATGACTTTGACTCCTTCAAGTTCCAAGTTTCAGGTTTGTGTCATATGTACAGATGGAAGAGACAGTGAAGTGACAATACAATGCTTAAAGTGAAGCTCAGGCAAACCTCAGCAAATATAACATAAACAACAAAAAAGCAAAAGTAAGGATAATTAAGATGTAAGAATAGTGAGGCTTAATATTGTATATACATGAACACGTACAAATCTTACAGCTTGGGGGAGTGTGTTTGAAACGTGTGTGAAGTGTGAACAGATGAAATGCAGTATGTAGAGGATGGTTTGGGGAATATGTATCTCTCTGCCATGTAAAGGAAATTTGCAATTTCCAGTGTTTTGTCTAGTGGCTGCTTGAAATCAACCACAAATTAGTACACAAGATCACGACTAGGCATGTTTAGTTTAGTCAGACTGCCTTTAACTGCTACTGTTTTGCCAGACTGCTCTTTTATATCTTACTGCTATATGAGTAAAATGTCAATGTCCAGAGAGCTTGTAAGTTATTCTGAATTATGAGCCCTCTGTGTATTTTGTGACATCCCTCTTCATCCCTTGTGGATGCAGATTTCAACAACGGGAAACCAGGCAGTTGTGTAGCCTCCACTTCCTTTTTAGTAAACTTCCTTACTGAAAAGCATGGAGATGTGTGTGGAAGGCTGGTATTCAAGCTGTTTTTCTTTTGCTTACATTTATTTCTATTGTAATTTATTTCCCCGATTCCTTTTACAAATTTGGTCATTTGCCAATTTCCACCCATTAGCCAGTTCTCCTGGATCATACAGCAGACAGCTACAGTCCAGGCCGAGTGAAGGTTAACGCATACGTCCTCCAAGACACACGAAGCCATTGCATCTTTTCAAGCTGCTGCTCATGCTACGTTATTTGACAGCTGAACTTTTACAAAAAAATGCTAATTGCCCTCTTTCACATTTGAGCTCACAGATACTGGTTGATTTGTGTGTGCTCTTGTCCATGGGTGTGGCATCGTCACGATGGGTTAAGACCATTTCACGTTGCATACAGAGATGACCGCAGCATTATTAAAAGCTTAAATTAGTTTTATTTATAACATAAATGTAAGTTAAATTGAATTATGCTTACTATCCTATAGAAAGAGATTTGGATTTTTAGTAAGATGAGACCACCTTCTTCTGATTATTATTATTATTATTGAAGATGGTCAGTTATTGAATGGTCACAACTTCTGAATAGTTTCTTTATTTTTCAGTTTTGGTGGTAACTAAGTTAAGTTTTTTTTTAAGTTAAGTTGTCTTTGTAACATATACATTACAGCACAGTGAAATTCTTTCTTCGCATATCCCATCCTTGGAGGGTTGGGGTCAGAGCGCAGGGTCAGCCATGATACGGTGCCCCTGGAGCAGAGTGGGTTGGGGGCCTTGCTCAAGGGCCCAGTGGTGGTAGCTTGGTGGTGCTGGGGCTTGAACCCCGATCTTGACCCAGAGCCTTAACCACTAACTAGACTGCAAAATGATGTTATGTCACTTCTAGTACATAAACATGCAAAAGAGAAGCATCTCAATTCCGGAAGCGTTTAAGGGGGTTTTCACTGGCATTTTAGTCTACAAGACTATAGAGACTATATCTGTACTGCCTGTAGGAGATGGTGTGAGTTCAGTTGTACTTGAATTATGCTATGGTTCCTGTGTATGTGAACAGAACTTGTACTGCACTCGATCAGGAAGTAAAGTAACCTGTGCATGTGTTATAGATAATGATGACGTCAGTAGTTTTCACAACATGGATATCCTGTGTGGCAGGAGAATGTTGTGAGACACAGGATAGGTGAGATTCCACCACATAATAGCATAATAATAATAATAGTAATATATACACGGTGAGTTATGTGTTGTCTGTGCGTGTTTGTGATAAACAACGAGTCTGTAGACAAACTCTGGGAACAATTGCACTCTTAATTCAGACCATGGCTGATGTGCCCAGTATGAAAACCACCCAGGATTCAGAACTGTATCCACTACAGTACAAAATGCCACCATGTAAAGGGTTTTCACAGGACACTACACTTATTCTGTCTCCTTCTAGAGTTAGACAGCACTGGACAAAAGTCTTACAATGCACAGAAATGCTGTAAAGGCTGTGAATGCCTTCAAAAATTACATTTCTCCAAACAATATAAAGAGAAAAAAACAGTAATAAACTAAACTAAGGCAGTGTTTTTGTATAAATATCAGTTTTCTCGTGCAAATTGGGGGAATAAGCTGCTAAGCCTTACTGACAGTCTTGTCCTGGTTCTTTTGGAGAATTTGAATATCACACTTTGTTTTTGGTTTTTGTTTCTTTAACATGTGAAAAGTGCTCTTTTGCACTAATTTTGCTTTCTTTTAATGAAATGTGAACATGAAATTAAATTGAAACAATCCAATTTTATGATAAAGTACTATGGGAAAGTAATGTTCGGGACTATAAATCATTTTTGTTCTGTCTCAGTTATGCAGAAGTTAGAAAATAAACAAAATTTCTATTTAAAAAAAGTCATAGGGTGCTTAAACAAAGTCTTTTGCTCAGTTTTCTAAATGCCAAACACTTTTACTCTTCAGAATCAGGCCTGATTTCATCTGAGATCTGCAGAGTTTGGCACTGTGAAGAGGAAAATGATGCCAGATGAATAAACCAGAGATGAATTTCTGACATGTCCAAACATTTTCTTGGCAGTTTTCAGAACGTAGGAAGTCTCAGCAGCAGATTACTTAACGTTTAGAATGAACTTTCGGGAAATCGAGTCACCAGAAATATCCACCACGCTCCAATGATCCACCAAGCCTGAGTGAAAAGTGGTTCCAGGCTTCTAACTATTGGGAAATTTTCAGTGAAGACAGCTCTCCTTAATTCAGTTTCACAGACGGTGTTAGCACGTCATGGTGCCTCAACGAGCTCCTTTGATTGGCCGAAGGTCCTCTGATATCTGAACAGAGATATGCAGTGCAAAAGTGAGAGCGTGAGAAACAGAGTGAACAGCATTTGAGTCTTGTAGCAGCAGATTAAAGTTATGGTTCTGTGAATCAGTGTGTTAATTGATGTATGCAGTTACACACCTGTAGAATTCACCTGACTTCACATACTGCTGTGCAAAATTTGTCTGCCTTCATGTTTGTCCTTTTAGGGCGTGTTGCTTCATATTCACGGCTCTAGCAAAAATGTGATTTGCAGAACAGGCTTTGTGCTCCAGTTTGAGTGAGTTTGATAAGGGCCAAATTGTGATGGCTAGACGACTGGATCAGAGTATCCCCATCTGCATGTGCATCACTTACCAGGGGAACACAAGGCACCAGGATGCACTATGGGAAGAAGGCAAGCCGGCTGAGACAGTGTCATGCTTTTGGGCAATGTTTTGCTGGGAAACCTTGGGTCCTGCCATCCATGTGGATGTTACTTTGACACGTACCACCTACCTAAGCATTGTTACAGACCATGTACACCCTTTCATGGAAACGGTACTCCCTGATGACTGTGGTCTCTTTCAGCAGGATAAGGCGCCATTATGTATCTGTTCTATAATAATGTGTTTCAGCATTCTTCATTGAATTTCAGTGTCCTCACTCTGTATTAAAGCTAAAATTTTACTGCTTGTATGTTACAGGAGATGTGTTGGAGGAGGGTCTTCAGAGTCGATCTCTCTCAGTTTCCAGTTTGGTGACCCCCACTTCAGCTGCTGGCTCGGCATCCGGCATGGAGCTGACCAGGAAACGCAAGGGCAGCACCGACAAGTGAGTGTGTGTGCGCGTGTGCACCTCTATGTGCGCAAGAGTGTGTGTGTTTGTGTGTTTTGCTAATACTTCTCTATCTGTAAAGATGAAATGAGGTGGAATGTGTATTCTTAGTAAAAACATACACAGAACTACTTTCTTATGTAGTTAGTCATAGTCCAGCATTTTCGTCCATTATGAGTTTTGTGAATGAGTGCAGAATGAAAAGCGTGTCTGTTTTATGTTAAATAAAGACAGAAGGCTAACTGTTCGTCTAGTTTGTGTTGATCACTGAGCCACTTTGTGTCCAGGGAAACAAAATCGGTGTCCGTGCTGGATGAAGACATGGAGGATGATCAGGAAAGGTGTGGCGCGCTCTCTCTCTCTCTCTCTCTCTCTTTTATATATATATGTATGTATGTATATATATATATATTTTTATATATATATATATTCTCTCTCTCTCTCTTCTTCTCTCTAATTACATTCTAATGTGTTTGTTTTAGGTCAGAAGGGGATGATCCACATGTGAAAATTAAGTGTTTCAGGTACTGAAGAAATTTTATTAATTTTTCTCCACTTACATTATATTGTGACCTCTACGAAGATACCTTTAGACACAAAAATAAGTTTTGTATTTGGTTTTAAAATTATTTTCAGGTAACATTTTTTTAAATGCCTAAGGAAATGTGGAAGTTTTATATTCATATAAAATCTGCAACACCAATCTTCACACACACTGTACTTTCCAACAAGTCCCTGTCTTGTGTCTGAGTCATGTGAGTGTGATGTATTCAGTAAAACCGTTGCTTGGAATGGGCGAGTGGGGATTAAATGTGATCTCACTTATCGAGTTTCGAGACACTTCTGTCAGTTAAAATTAAGGTGTAAATAAAGCCATCATTTTAGGACATATTTCACAAGTGAGATCTTTTCCTTTACATTACGTCATACAGCATGTGTTCCATCAGCACTGGTGCCTTTAAAGATACAGTGTGTAGGAGTTTTTTGGCGGCATTATATTTTTAGCTTGCCTGTTCATGTAAGTTTTCTATATATCCAAAATAATTGCTTGAATATTTGTAGGATTTATATGGAATTATCACTGCAACCAGCAAACCGATTAGTTTCCAAACAGGGTCAAGAACACAGCAAGGTCAAAAGTGTGAAATATTTTTTCTCATCTGTAGGGTGTATTTTATAAGCGGTGTATCCTATAAAGCAGTCAGCACCTGTTTCTGTTATTGGGGCCATGGCATGGTGTGACATTTTCAGTCTGTTCATCTTAACCTTCAGATGAAGAGTGGGGTCATGCTGTCTCATGCATTTTGGTGACTCAAAGAAATAGCTGCTAATTTATCAGTTGGTGGCATCAGTTGGTGCGGTTTCCCACTCTGAGTAGCACATAAGGCTAATGGACACCTACAGACTGGCATTGTTCAGCACATTTAAGAAGTGTATTATGGTCTCTGAAGGCCAGGAGAATTGGACATTATGGTGGCTTTTAGGCAGAGGATAGAAGTATAGAGCAGAGAGGGAGACAGAATGGCTCCACTTGTTGATGGTCATTTGCTACACTGTGTGAAGTGCTTTTAGAGGAAGTCAAAGTCTGGTGCACTTAGACCAACCAGTACCACCACCACCCCCGCTCTACACACACATGCACACACTTCCCACAATTTTTGTTATTTTTGCATTTGGTGCACTTTTAGCCCATGCATCAAAAAGCCCATGATTTTGGAGAAGTTTCTTTTCACACTTTTAGAAATGTGAAACAAGATCTATAGTTAGAGTTCATATAATGCGCATTTGTATCATTTGAGAAGTGTGACTTAAGATCTTGTGTGCCATTTTGATGATACATCCACAGGGAACCTCACAGCCAAATCGAGAAACGGAGGCGGGACAAGATGAATAACCTGATCGACGAGCTGTCGGCCATGATTCCCACGTGTAACCCCATGTCCCGCAAGCTCGACAAACTCACTGTGCTGCGTATGGCTGTGCAACACCTCAAATCCCTCAAAGGTGAATTTTTTTTTCTTAAGATTGACGTTTCTCTTCATGCCTTAAATAGTAGTACATCATTTCCTGACTGTAGCTTTTCTTGTTTGGACAGGTGCAACCAGCTCCTTTGCCGAAGCCAACTACAAGCCTTCATTCCTTCCTGATGATGAACTCAAGCACCTTGTTCTCAGGGTAACCTTGTGACATGTAAAGCATTGGGTCAAGAGTGATACCTACCTGCTTTAATGCATTACTGAAGCTACTCCATCGTATGAGGCCATAGATATCCATGGGAGCAGAATTGCCCATATTCTCTAGCTGGGAGAGATTACATAGTTTCTCTTTCCTGTCAATCACAGTGACACTAGGTCTGAGCACAGACGTCTGAGCTCATGTATGTGGAAAAGATGCTTTCCCATGAGTGTATCATTCTGCCCTTTGACTCAAAATGACAAGAAAAGATAAAGTTGGCTGACTTCATGTGTCTCAGAATAAGAACACATCAGCCTTCAGTCTGCCTGGTTGGTAGATAAATGCCAGAGGGAAGACAAAAACCTGGAAAACAAATGACTTTTAAAAGTTTCAGTAAATCAAATTTATGTGCAGCAAACTAAATAATAGACCTCATTCACATCTCAGGTGAACCCATGTGGGATTAAGACTATAAGGTTAAGAAGCTATAATTTAGAGAGAGATACATATAACTCTGAACTACAAAATTGTTTAAGTTCCTGACCACCTTTGTGTACAGAAAGATGTGTTGGAGTTAAAGAGGTCCTCTGTAGTCCAGCTGTTCTTAGTATGTTTTTCATTCCACTGACCTTTGTGCTCTCCGTGTTGCCTAGGCTGCGGATGGATTCCTGTTTGTGGTTGGATGTGACAGAGGGAAGATAGTATTTGTTTCAGAGTCTGTTTCGAAGATTCTGAACTACACTCGGGTGAGCGTATTTTTATTATTCACCATTAGAAAATGGTCCTGGCTCACGACTAGCTGGTAAACCAGTTCAGTACCATTTCTGAATTGCAGGACATTCATCACACATTTATGGCTCATTTTACTGTTTTGCTTCCTAGCCAGAGCTGATAGGCCAGAGTTTGTTTGATTATGTTCATCCAAAGGACATAGGAAAAGTAAAGGAGCAGCTCTCAGCCTCTGAACTGTACCCACGGGAACGCCTTATAGACGCCAAAAGTAAACACTTTAAAATGATCAAAAGTCCTCATTCGAGGACATTGTATACAATTCCAAGTGTACCATTTAATGTGTCTATTGAATGTAACGTTAGTGTATGCGATTCCTCCATGCACATGTGTGTGTAGCGGGACTCCAGGTGCAAGCTGACCTGCCTGTAGGAGCCACTCGACTCTGTTCAGGAGCCCGCCGCTCTTTTTTCTGCCGAATGAAGTGCAACAAAGTCGCTGTTAAAGAGGAAAAGGACTTCCAGGCCAGCTCATCAAAAAAGAAAGGTAAGCAGCACAAACCGGTGCATCGTGCATATCCTGGTGTTCATTTCAGCTGTCCTAAAATGCTCTAAAATCTTTGTCAAAATTCAGAGCTGGCAGAAGCACTTACAGATTCCTATACAATCAACAAAAGCTGTGTCTGAATTTCCCTACTAACCTAATATATAGTAAAAGGCAGTGAGCCGAAGGAGTGATGTTTCCATATTCTCAGTATTAATAAAACAGTAGGTGAAAAATACCCTGATGACCTACTGCTTCCCCTGAGATTCTACAGAATAGAACCAGTGGACCCTGTACTATCCCATAAGTCACTGGGACTGACATGGAAGAGCTGTCAGAATAAAAAAATGGCTGAAGTCAGTGCTTTTAAACCGTAAATGCTTTAGGTATTAAACATTTGTTCCTTGTGGTTGAACTATACGTGTTTAACAAGTTTTGTGTTTTCTGATGTCAGTGCTTTAACCTACCGCAATGATGTAGCATTAGAAAAAGCCACAAGATTTCAGCTGACGACTCTTTCACAAGATACTCAACCACATGTTCACATACTTGTTATACATCCAATAAGTTCACTTTATCTATAGCTGTAAATGATGTCAAAGTTCTTCTGGCTCATGGTGCAGCACCAGATATCACAAACAAACACAGAGCACACCAAGCACCGCTTCAGGTGAGGTTTTCATTTGCTAGAACTAAATCCAAATTAACTTTACAGAAACATCCACCAGTAGCAAGCAGAGAGAGACAAAAGAGGTGTTTTGTATGCATGCACACACACACACACACACACACACACACACACACACACAGAGGCACACTGAAGTACAGAAGTCCTTAATGTCCCATTAATCTATACATGGGGAGATTAACACTTTGTAAGAAAATTACTCCTATATATACACAAGATAAGCCTTTGACAACAGAGGAAGACATTGAAATTATTCTCATGGCCAGATCAGGAAGCTGACCCAAGGTTGCCTTGTACAGCTGGAAATGCTTCTTCCCACAGGCTGTTTGATCCCTCAACCAGGATAATAGCTGGATCCTGGATGTTTTTCTGGACACACCTACTCAGCACACAGCACCTCAACCTGACTTTTTTTTTTTTTATGCACAGCATAACTGTACACATGTGCAAATCTGTACTTTATTCAGTGGTCATGCTCTTCTACCACTGATCTGCATTCAAATATAATTTTTTAGGTTTTTTCATATATTTCTAATTAATTCTATTTTTAATTATAATGTGACATTCTATTAGTATTTTTTATTTTATTTTACACATTTAATGTTTTTTTTTAGTTATTTTTATTTAGTTATTTTTATTTAGTTATTTTTCTAATTTTATTTTTTATGTTTGTGTATTTTATGTTCATATCATTTATTTTATTTTATTCTTATTGATCCTGTTGTTTACTACATCATACGGCTGTTGTGTGAATTTTGTCATCATGCGTATGATTTTGTAAAATTTTGAATTTAGTTTGATTTTGATAAACTCATTTGTTTTTTATAAAAGGTTAGATTTTGCCAAAAAATCTTCTCTTTATATGGAGAGCTTTGGGACACTCTGTATTTCTATTTCCTCATTGTTCGCACATTATTTATCCTTTATTGAGGTCCAAAGGGTTAAATTCTATAATTGCCCTTGGCTTTAGGGGTAATAATCAGAAGTTATTATTTAATCAGAAATAGTGTTCACAGTAACAGTACAGATGAGGCTAGATTGCGTAACAAGTTCATGTGCTTTCCCTTGTATCCCAAATATATTTCAATACGTCATGGTGTTTGCTCACAGCGTCAGATTATTTGGGTGACATGAAGGTACTGTATCTGGAGTAAGATTTTGGGTGATGTTATCTATACAGGTTTCAGAGAATGTTTTACTATTTTACTGTCACAGCATGCTGTCATAGTTGTTTATTACTGCACCCCTAGGCAAATTTCACAGTGCATTTCTGTCAAAGCTCAGGGTGTGGGGGGAAAAAAAACACCCCACAACACAAGACGCTGCACGGCAATAAAGTGAATCAAATTTACTTTATCCACACGTGAATACGTTGGTATTGAGCTCTGTTAACACAACTTGTTACAGAATCGCAGCGTTATTGCACCGTGCACTGCACCGGCTATATGCGCACTTGGCCCACCAGTCAGCTCGGAGCAGAGGGAGAGGCTGAGGCCGATAAGGAGAGCTCACACTTCAGCTGCCTTGTAGCCGTGGGCCGCGTGCACCCTCATACCATCCCCCAGGCCAACGGAGAGGTCAAGGTCAAGCCCACAGAGTTCATCACTCGCTGTGCCATGGATGGCAAATTCACATTTGTGGATCAACGGTATGTAAATTTAAAGGCATGTTTAAAGGTAGCTATTATGGTGTAACAGCAAAAATCACCACAGGACATCATATCACACGAAGTTCTTGCGATTATTTTTTTTTACATTCTTCCTGAATCTGTAGTGCATATCTGCAGCCTTTTTATTATATGCATTGGAAAGTTGATACATATGCAGCTTTTTGTGATGCTTAAAATGAAACCAAGATAAATCATGTTAAATATAATGTGATAAAGTGTAAAATAGAAATGTTTAAAAAGACCCATGCTGAAGCCATGCTTAAAAAAGCATGTACAAGAGCTCACTGATCACAAGAGGGGTACCAAAGATTAAAAAAAAAAAAACATCGGATGTACTATAGGACACTGTGATCATGGCCATCATCATGATCATTCAGACACAATGGGGAACTGCAGTGCATAGATGACCAAAATAGCTGAAAAGACATGAAGAGTGCCTCATAGAGCCTACCAAGAGATCCTACAGCAACAATAAAAGATCTAGCAAGCACATGTCACACACATGCATGTAACAGTCTCTTGTGTTCTTCACATGACTGGGTTATGGAGTAGGATGAAGCGATGGAATCCCCTAAATCGCCTCCAGATCCTTGGCAAAATGAGTTATGGTCTAATGAGACCATGGTTGAATGTATTTGGTCTTAAGTATAAAAGATGGTGAAGCATGGTGGTGGCAGCATCATGCTTATGTGGCTGCTTCTCCTTGTGACTGATGCTCTAGTCTTTAGTCTAAGTTGAAGCTCAGTGTTTAAGGTGTTGGAGTACTGATCGGAATGTTGTGAGTTCGACTCCCAGGACCACCAAGTTGGCACTTCTGTCTATGTAGAGTCATGGATAACTCCAAACACCAGACTATTTTGCAACAAAACCTGCAGGCTTGTGTGAGATAGCTGATGGTTTCACTTTTCAGCATGACTAATAGCACAAATCCAAGTGAACAAAAGGAAAGATGATGATCAGCATGTTTGGAATTGCCCAGTCAGAGCCCAGATCTAAAACCTGTTGAAAAACCTCTGGAACAAGTTGAAGACCACTATGCACAAGAGATCCCCTTGTAACGGATCTGGAGCATTTTTGCAAGAAAGATCAGAATAAAATGGTCAAATCTAGAAGTTGGTAGACCCCAAAAAAGCTCTGAGTGCTTTATTACAAGCAAAAGGTGCTTTAACAAAGTAATAGTAAAGGATGTGTGCAACCAGGCTATTTTCTCCTTAATTCCCCCCCAAAAATGTTTCTCTTTGTTTTAGAAAAAGATCTGATGTGATGTATCTTGGTTTAAATTTTTTATTTTTTTTTTTAAATCTCTGAAATCTTTGTATTTTAACAGATGAACATGTATGCATAGCCTTTTTTATCTCTACTGGAAATGTACTGAAATTTTTTGGATTGTTATTGATTTTATTTTATCCTAAGGACCCAAAATATCAGAGTTAATAACATTTTATTTGTTTTTAATGTTTGCAGAGCCACCACTGTACTTGGATATCTACCACAGGAGCTGCTAGGCACTTCCTGCTATGAATATTTTCATCAAGACGATTTGCCTCATTTAGCAGACAGACACCGAAAAGGTGACATCAGTGCAGCGCTGAGCCGACTCGGCTTTTGTTAAAGTGTTCTGTTAATTCTGTAAGAAACACGGTGTCAGATAATTAGCGGAAGCTAAACTAAAATCTAATCAGATTATTGTTCTTCCTCTAATGCTAATTGACCAGGCTAACAGAGAAATTTCACAGAAAAGTTATTGCATAGCTAAAATCTCACATCATAGAGCTGTTCTCTGTCAGTGTTTCAGTAGTATTACTCATCTCATTTTTCTGTTCTATTTTTAGTGTTGAGAAGTAAAGAAAAGATCGAGACAAACTGCTACAAGTTCAAAACGAAATACGGCTCTTTTGTCACCTTGCAAAGTCAGTGGTTTAGTTTTATAAATCCCTGGACCAAAGAAGTAGAATATATAGTGTCAACAAACACAGTCATATCGTGAGTACAGCTGTCTCCTCCATATTTGTGAAGAATATTTAAACAGGCACATGATGGAAAACGTTTGTTGTGATACTCTTGTGTTGCCTGATGCAGTGATACGAGCAATTCCAGCGGATCAGGGGACAAGTCAGAACAGCCAATAGATTCCAAAGCTTCCGAAGGTGAGGGCCTTCATTGCTTTTTGAGCTTTTGTAAACACTGATATTGTTTATCATTCTATAAATAGAAAGAATTGCTTATCGTGGAGTATATAGACCTTAGTAGTTATGATCATACTGGCGGTGTGATATGAACTGTATGTAACATTCAGTTCCACATTTATATTATTAGATAACTGTTAGATCTGACTTGGGGTTTAAACCTCATGCTTCCACACAATACGATATGATTTTGATTCATAATGAAACACTTGGATATTTGGTGATATCACTGAATATTCAACGATGTGATAAGATTTTGTTTCCCAAGGCAAATGTTTGATATTTGTTGGTATCACTGAATATTGCTACTATGTGATATATGGTTTCGAGTTATGACCAGATCATCCGTTTAATATAGGAAATACACCGATCAGGCATAACATTATGAGCACTGAGAGGTGATGTGAATAAGACTGATTATTTCCTCATCATGGCACCTGTTAGTGGGTGGGATATATTAGGCAGCAAGTGAACATTTTGTCCTCAAAGTTGATGTGTTCAGCAGGAAAAATGGGCAAGCGTAAGGATTTGGAGAGTTTGACACATTGTGATGGCTAGACAACTGGATCAGAGCATCTCCAAAACTGCAGCTCTTGTGGGGTGTTCCCGGGCTGCAGTGGTCAGTATCTATAAAAAGTGGTCCAAGGAAGGAACAGTGGTGAACTGGCGACAGGATCATGGGCGGCCAAGGGTCAATGATGCACGTGGGGCGCGAAGGCTGGCCCGTGTGATCCGATCCAACGGACGAGCTACTGTTGCACAAATTGCTGAAGAAGTTAATGCTGATTCTGATAGAAAGGTGTCAGAATACACAGTGCATGATGGGTCAGGGCTGTTTTGGCAACAAAAGGGGGACCAACACAATATTAGGCAGATGGTCATAATGTTATGCCTGGTCGGTGTTTTTTTTACACACTAGTTGCCTGTATGTTTTTGATAATAATGAATTATAATCAATAATAATCTACATACGATTTGTTGCTTTGAGTTGTTTCCTTTCACATTATCTGATTGATACACTCCTTGCTCTGATGGTACGATCTGATTGGTTGAAAGGTTCTCTAGGTGTGTTGGATCTGATAACAGCATTTTTTTTTTCCCCCCACTAAATCTATCTAATTTATATTCATTTTAAGTAACACCATTGAGCTCGTTCCTTCGTGCTGATTTTAATAATCAACAATGCTTTAACAAATATGCATTAGAAAAAGACATATATTATACACACATTATAATGGTTCTTCTTCTTACTCTCCCTCCTCTTATTATTAAAACAAATTATGTTATGACCTTTAAATAATGTTTTATAGCAAATGTCTAGATCCAGGATCTAGACCCTTCTGTGGTATTATTTTTCTACATTTAATCATTCTCGCCGCTAGATGGCGGACAAACACAATACAAGTTCATCTGTTGGAGAAATTTCCCTCTGAAGGCTGAGTGCAAAGATTGGACTGTAAAATACTTTTTCCACAGAAGGTTGGAACAACATCTATATATTTAATTTGTAAGTAAAGTGATGAAGGTGTTCAAAGACTATAATCTCAATCGGGTTTTTCTTTTTCTATCTGTCTGTCTATCTATCTCTCTTTATTTTTTTTTTATTTATTTATTTTTTTAATAAAACTTGAATATGATAGGCTGTTATGCTGAGGAGCCCAACAGACTAGCTGCTACTTTACAGACTCGGCGAAATGTATTTTATTCACAAAATTGCGATACATAGCAACATGGCACTTTTTGGGCCATGGTGTTTGAGGTTTCATTGTTTTATTGCCCTTGTTTAATTTGTAAACCGTAGTAAACAATATAAAATTTGAGGTGGTGGATTATCACACACGTTACCAAATCAAGGGTGCGATTTGGTTGCAGTAGATCATCAGAACACCGTCCCTTCTGTGTTTTATTGCCTAAGTTTTGGTCCTCTTATAGTAAATTCCTTGTTGTATTTTCCTTTTCAGAGGATGCGAAGAAATCCCTCCCCATCATCCCAGGTATCTCGAATGCATCAGGCACCATGATTTATGCTGGAAGCATCGGAACACAAATAGCTAATGAGTTGCTGGATTTTAACAGGTAAGACTTCTACCGAATATTAGAGAATGTCTCTTGGAATGGAAGTTATTGAAAGTGCTGAAATATGGAATGTACTCTTGACCATCTTCACAGGATGAACTCTTCCCCATCTAGTGGCAATGCCAGCCCCTTCAGTCTGCTGCAGGACAAATCTCCACTGGTTCTCACTCAAGCCAGCAATGTGAGTCACTCTGATGGGGGCGTGTGTGTGCGTGTGTGTGCGTGTGTGTGTGTGTGCGCAAAATAGGGTTTTGCTGACTTTTTTTTTTGTGTGTGTGTGTGTGTGTGTTTTCTAGGTGCCAAACGGGGAGGTGACAGAAACACATGTGCCCAGCAAGTCCAGCTCAGAGGATGACTCGCGAAGTGGACCCTTTACCGGCAGTGAAAATGTCATGGGTACCTGCTACACTTTCACTTCAAGGCAGAATAGTCTGAATTCAATCTTGAAACACTGGTATTTAGCACAGCTGGCTGAATACAGCTGATCTAGTATGCTGCCTGAATCTGATCATTTATTAATGAACTAAATCAGATTGTTTAAAGAAAGTAATGATCGATTCCTCACACCCTGTGTTCCTGGGAAAGGCTATGGATCTACCAGAATAAAATGGTTCCTTAAGTGATTTTTCCATTGTGTTCCTTTTTCCCTGCTGCAGAGGGACCGTCTCAGTTGGATCTTGAAGGGGTTCCAGGGCTAGGAAGTCTAAGCAGCGACGAAGCCGCCATGGCAGTCATAATGAGCCTGCTGGAAACTGACGCCAACCTGGGAGAGGGTGTGAACTTTGACGAGATGCGCTGGTCTCTCTAACTTGTCCTTCCTTGAGTTTTATTACGATTTTTTTTTTGTTTTTTTGTAAACACCTTTTTATTCCTTGGTGGATATTTAGTTTTTAAACACACTTTGTATCCCTGGGCCCAAGATCATCCGCATCATGTCTTCGAACAATTTTGAATTGGCTGTGCGAGTCCTCTGACGTTCCCTCAGTGCAAGAGAAGTAGAGATGAGTGCAGGAAGAGAGTCATGGGTTTATACCTTTATCCTGTGTTCCCGGTGTATTATCTTCCAGAAGAATGAAGAGCAGAAGAGTCTGCATGCAAAGAAACTGCGTATCTTAAGCAATGACCAGATTTTTATTGGTCTTCAGCTGAGAGGAGATGAATCGGCTGTGTGTTCCTATGCTGAGTGCAGCATGTTTTCGTCAAGCCATAAAACATGTTCCCAAATAGTTAGCTTTCAGTTAACAAACACAAAATGGACCTTTTACAGGATTCCTCCATCCTTACAGGACTGAAACCTGATAGTTATTATTCTCTTAGCTTTTGAACCCAAGCATCATGGAGGTAAAGAGGCAGGTTTGTGGTCATTTGTCAAGCAAAATGTTCTGAGTGAATCATACAGAAGCCCTGAAATGCAAATAAATACAAGTGCCATGTCATTATTGAATTAATTAATACCTAATTATTTCACTTGTCATTGAGTTATTTTAACATATTACCCCCTTCAACAATATATCAATACGATTAATTTACTGAATGTCATACAGCAGTCAGATCTCCTCTATTAATTTGGCAAGCGCCATTGTGAGGTCTTTCTATTTTGTATAACAGCACAGCACTGGTATATTTCACTGTTTCTATCACCCTGCTTGTCTAAATTTGCCACGTGAAATTCCCTGTGGCTGAATCACAGTCGTCCTGATATTCAATATAACAACATTCTAGCTTCATTATTTCAACAGAATAAAGAACAAACCTTATTTTAAAGACATTGTTATTTTGACTTATTATCGTCATTATGCTAATCATTTTTAGTGTGGTGTTTGGATATATTTTTTTTTATTTACATATTTTTATTTTTTCCTTATTTTTATTTAATTATTCTGCTTTAATCACTCATTATTTTCAGTTATTTTTGTCATATTATTTCTTCACACACACACAAACCCACAAGCTCTAAACAGATTATGGGGTATGTGTGAAAAAAATATTAAAAAGGTTTGTTTATTAAATATCGGCATGTGATACTTATACCTTGTGCTGTTAGTATTGCTTTAGTAGGATTAAGCGAACATGTGCACATTGAATAATTTACGTAAGTGCTTTCAGGTATGCTAAAGCAAACACTGCTAGTCAAACAGAAGAGCAGTAGGAGTCGAAGTAATACGTTATTATGCTGTTGTTTCAAGATATTATCTTGTTAAGTTGAAATAACAAGGTATTCATTTAACATAATGACATAGCATGTTAACATTTATTTTTCACAGCTCGTGGTTCAGGGCTTCTAAAGAAATTGGCATGTGGGGCTATTTTTGCTCTCGGAGATGATGATGATGATGATGATTGTTTGCTTGTGTTTCATTTGACCTTGATTCAACCTCGATCCACTTCTTAATGATGCTTAGATGGAGTGAAAAGCTAGCTGAGTGGATCTAAGCTGAGTAGAACAGTGAAGGAGCCATATTACAACCTCCCTTTTTCAGGAAGTTTCCTCTGATAAGCTATACATCATATGTCACCATAAAGCTTTGAAAACATGAAGATATTTATTGTTTTATCCGAATGAATCCAGAACTCTCAGGGAGCAAATGGCTGGGAAGTCGCCGCCCCCCCCCCCCCCCACACACACACACACACACAAACACACACACACACTCATCTTGTGTAATTTTCACCTATTGGTCTTTTGACTTCCACTGGTGCACCAGGTTAGTGTATAGATTCTCTTCATGCTTCATACATTTGCTAATTATTGCTTTTTTGTTTCTTTGTTTAAAAAAAACCACTCACAGGAATCTTTTATTTGCAAAGAAAGCTTGTTGAAAGCACATTGAGCACATTTATAAACCTCAGAAGGCAGACTTTCTTCTCCCCGCTCTAAGCTTTCCAACATTGCTCCCTTTTGGACACAGTGAATTTCTAGACACTCTTCTGTACATGTAGCCGAATGTGACGAGTTAATTATGTGACAATGAGCCATTATTAGTTAGCTGTTATTCCTGTCAAGTTTGGTTTGATAAACAATTTAGAAAAATCTTCTTTTCAAGTATTAATGGTGACATATTAAATACAACAGCTGTTCAGATACGATATTAAACAATGTAAAGGGTCTAATGGCCTTATTTAAGGGCACTTTTGTTTGATTCTGTGTACCGATATACCAAAGTTGTTTAATCTGACAGGTTCTTGATTGCTGTGTATCGTCTTGTAACTGCTTTATCAGTATTTGTTTCAAACAGATTGTACAAAATCTAATCCTTCGTACTGAACATTAGATACACCGCCTAGACTAGTACTTGAAGGTCCTGTTCCATTTCCACTCTAAGGTTACATGGCCACTGTAGGTTCTCCTCTAGGAGAACAGATATGACCACCATGCCTGACGCCATGACTTTTTAACACATAAACAGATGATTATCACAGAACACCTTTCCCTGTGATATTTGGTGGAATATGGAGGCTTGCCATGACACCCATTGAGGGTTTGGTTTGGTTAGTTGGGGGCCTTAAGCACAGGACAGCTGTTTCCTCGACCCACACAGTGAGCTGTGACAGATGTGCCATATGTGAACGGCGAAAATTAATTTGTCTAAGAGTTGCTTTCTTCTTCTTCTTTTTTTTTTAGTATCTACGTACTGTATGCATTCACCCCCTAGCATAGGGTCACTGTCTTTCTGTTTAAATACGTGCTATAAGCACTGGCACTAAGCAAAAAAAATTAAGAGTACTGTACTTAGTGTAGAACCACAGCCATTACACCTACTACTACTACTACTACTACTACTACTACTTCAGTCACTAGTTTCAGTTTATATTCAAGTAGCCTGCATAGAAATATGCTAGATATATGTTGTTGAACTTCTAGTGATATTCATGCATGCTGGCCTTTTTGTGTTTATTTTTGCTTGGGGTTTTTTTTACTGCATTTTTTGTTAGTATTGGATAAAGGTAATGTTTTGCCTTATGTCATGGACTCGAACGTTTTTGTCATTCTGATGTTTCTTCCTTGCTTATGTCTTGGAGAGTGGTGATTAGTTCACTGAAGACTGTTCCACTGGGGACACTCGTAGTTCCTCCAGTTCCTCCTTCCATGAACTTCTTGCGAGCAGAATGTGCATGGACGTGAGACATGAATCACGCCGTACAATTCTCTGAAAAATAAAAGAAAAGGCTGTCGGAAAAGAAAAGGATTTCATCAAGACCACATTCAAATCATCGTCGTCACCATCTTCCTGTGTTTTCTAAGACACTTGAGTTGTTTGATGCCATGGCTGCTGCTGTGAACAGGCCTGGTTCATGACAGAGAAAGCTGTCTCTATCTAGGCTATCATGTACAAATTGACTTAAATAAATATTAGTTTAATTTACATTTGAATCATCTTTCTCATGGAGTTTATTTTAAAGATGTGTTTTCTCTACTTAACAGCAACATGTTAAATGTATCTGCATTTTTTGTGGGGGATCCTGAGCCTGTCCTGGCAACCCACCTTGAATGGGATGCCAGCGCCATACATACACACATTCACACACTTGGCAATGCTTCATAAGGAGTCTTTCCTTCATTAACCAAGCAAATTACCCACTGTCTGAAATTTCAGGATGTCAAAACTGGAATTAATTTGAAATGATTTTTTCTGAGCAATGTAAACTACAGCCACGAAAGGGCAGCTCTGTATTGTTTGTGTCTGACATGAGGAGAACATGTGGAAATCCACTTGGATAGTAACCTGGTTGAATTGGGGACCCTGGAGTTGCAAGTTTGTTTCTTTTCTTACACAAAGCCTTATCTTGTACAAAAAAGAAAAGCCTTTTCTTATACAAGTTTTCTAACCTGGTATGGTGCTAGTGCTTGCGGTTTATGAATATGAGAACAGTGCTTGCTGATAAACCCACATACAAGATCATATTATTCAGCAGTATACTTCCTCCTACCTGTCCTGAATACTGGCTTTTCTTAACAGGATATGGCAACATTCTATTATTATTTGGATATTATATTATAAAATTACAGAGAGAAATCGGAGAAATGGAAATATAGAAAGCTTGCCAGAGAGGTTCTCGTGTTATTATACACTATATTTCCAAGTGTTTGTTGACACCTTTACCATCATACCCACATGTGGGCCTTCCGCAACCTTCATATTGTGTAGCGTTGCAGTTTCCATTCACTGGAACTAAGAGCCCCAGACGTGTTCCAGCATGATGATGCCTCTGTGAAAAATGTGATGGTTTGTGTGGAAATGATGGCCTTTGGGATGAATTAGAACACCAACATCAGTGTCTGATCTCACTAAAGCTCTTGTGGCTGAATAGGCTCAAATCTCACCAATCATGCTCTAAAATCTTCTGGAATGTTTGTCCAGAATAATGGAGGTTATTATGGGATTTGGAATGAGATCAGAAAGCACATATGAGTGTGACGGTCAGCTGCCTACAAACTGTCGGCCATGTAATGAAATTAATATTACTTGCCATGATGTGAGAAGGAGGTTTTTAATTTTACTCAGTCAGATGTGGAGCTCGCAGGATAAAGAAAGACAACATTTATGTAGTTAAATGAATACAGTGATGTGTTCAGTGTTCATTCATCCTTGTATGCTGTAGTACCATAGTAACTGTCTGTTTAGGATCACAGTGGTTTTAATTAGGTATATACACTATATTGCCAAAAGTTTTGGGACACCCCTCCAAATCATTGAATTCAGGAGTTGTGCTTGGCCCCTTAGTTCCAGTGAAAGGAACTCTCTTAATGCTTCAGCATACCAAGACATTTTGGACAATTTCATGCTCCCAACTTTGTGGGAACAGTTTGGGGATGGCCCCTTCCTCTTCCAACATGACTGTACACCAGTGCACAAAGCAAGGTCCATAAAGACATGGATGAGCGAGTTTGGAGTGGAGGAACATGACTGACCTGACCTCAACTTCATAGAACACCTTTGGGATGAATTAGAGCGGAGACTGAGAGCCAGGCCTTCTCGTCCAACATCAGTGTCTGACCTCACAAATGCACTTCTAGTGGAATGGTCAAAAATTCCCATAAACCCACTCCTAAACCTTGTGGAAAGCCTTCCCAGAAGAGTTGAAGTTGTTATAGCTGGAAAGGGCGGGCCAACTCCATATTACATTCATGTGCATGTAAAGGCAGATGTCCCAAAACTTTTGGCAATATAGTGTATTTTGGGAAGCAGAACCAAATAAATAGATTTTACATTTTAGTTTGATTTAAATGTAAATATTTTCAGAAAATAAGTTAAATGGCAAAGATCAGTATCAGGAGAAGAGCATGATCTGCATGTTCAGTATCAGCTGGATAAAAAGGCATGTTTTACTGTTTACTCCTTAATATTTATTCATTTTTTTGGATGTAGTTGTTTAGTTGGATGTGCTGTTTAGTTAAGCATCATCACTATAACATCCCCACAACCCAATCGCTCCTAAATATAACTGCTCTCAAGGTAATTACATTTGCAGCCCCCAACCTGCTTGGGCCCCCTGCTAAGAGATTACTTTTGTCTAATTTCATGGCCGTAGGAGGCACCTGTAAGAGTGATTAAGCTTGAGAGAGGTAAGCTGGGCTTTGGTATATAAACGTGTGTACCTGTGATAGCTGATAGTGGAACAGAATTGAGGATGGGACAGGCTGCGACTTTACCCTGCAGAAGTGGAGGCACCTACGTCACAGAACTCTATGAGTGGTTTAGGTAAGGCTGAGAGTTTATTCACAAATAATTGATGATTGTTGTAATTGTTATGCTGCTTAATAATAGTTTGGAGATTTATAGGAAAACATATAGGGTTGGGTTTTGAAGTTTCAAGCAAATTAGCTCCTGACTGAAATTTCACAGTGCTTAAACGATCAGGAGTTAAGTTTGAAATTAATATTCTGAGCAACGCAATCTACAGCCATAAAAAGGCAGCCTTGTATTGTGTGCCCCTGACAGGAAGTTCTTAAACGAGTGTCCGAGTGGCCTGATCACTCTGCATGAGTTCAGACGCCACTTCTGTGATGGAACTGTGGGAATGGAGTCAGCAGAATATGCCGAGCAGATCTTCCGGACACTAGACAGCAATGGGGTATGAAAGATCCTGCTTAAACATATCCACTTGGATTAGAGGAAGCATATTAGCTTGTTTTATATAGAAAATGAGCTAGAACTGTAGAAATGATAACATACATTAGATTTTAGAGCATGGCTTTGGAGATTTCTGCTTGTTCAGCCATAAGAGCATTAGTGAAGTCAGGCACTGACATCAGCTGAGGAGGCCTGGGGCACAGTCTGCTTTTCAGTTCATCCTAAAAGTGTTTAGTGAGGTTGAGGTCCCCTGTGGGCAATCAGCATCATCATGCACCATGCTGGAACAATGGCCTTGTAGTTTCCAGTGAAGGAAAAGTATTTCATTGAATAAGTATACAAAAACATTCTAGACAATTCCAAGGGTAACATATTAGTGTGATGGTCAGGTGTCCACAAACTTTTGGCCAAACACATTACTGTAAACCTGTTGTTTGAATTACTGCTGGCACATTTGTCAAAGCTGCTGTTATAGAATATTAAATAGTTTCTGGCCAATTACTATTGTATTGCATGTCCATAAAAATCCCTCTCTTGGAGGAAAGAGTGAAACAGTGTGAACTGTGAGTTTCAAAACTGATAGCTTTTGCAAACCTCCAAAAATGTGTCTAACAGGATGGATTCGTCGACTTCCGAGAATACGTGATGGCCATTAGCATGCTGTTAGAAGGCTCATCAGTGGAGAAGCTTCGCTGGTCATTTAAACTTTATGACAAGGACAAGGATGGAGCTATAACACGAGCAGAGATGCTTGATATCATGCAGGTGCGTTCCTGTACATTTACAACACAGCAAATACAACCTGACTAAATTCTAAATCACTTCACTAGCCTATAGGATTGGTCTCATTTTGCTTTGCTTCTAGTGTTTAGTGATGAATAATTAAATCTGACTCAGCGTGAAGAGTTCTACACGACTTCAAGACAGGCATTTGTGTAAATGAGGTCAGCATTACTGCTCTACTCCTTTAGAGGGTGATACAGACTTTGTGAGTGTGTCTTGATTGTTGGCAGGCTGTGTATAAGATGAGCGTTGCAGCCTCTCTAACCAACCCGAATCCACTGACTGCTGAGGAATGCACCAACAGGATATTCATACAACTAGACAAGGACAACAACGGTAAGGTGGAACAGAGTTGTTTCTTTAAAGGAAAAATCCACCCTGAACGTCTTGCATTAGTAAACAGGGTTTTTAAGTGAGGATGGGGTTGATAGTGGTTGCTTCACACTTCCTACACTTGGGGTTTGATTCCCACCTCCGCCCTGTATGCTCAGAGTTTGCACATTCTCTCTGTGCTTGAGGGGTTTCATCTGGGTACTCCAGTTTCCTCCTCCAGTCCAAAGACATGCGTGGTAGGCTGAGTGGATTCTCTAAATTGTCCATAGTGTGTGAGTTTTTGTGTGATGGGATGGCACCCCTTCTGGGGTGTCCCTTGCCTTGAGCTCTGAGGCCCCCGAGACAGACTCCAGGTTCCCTATGACCCTGTGTAGAAGTGGTATGGATGGATGTGATCTTCAGTACCATCCAAGATTTTTATATTGTAATTGAACTTTCTTTCATTGACCTGTTGGTCTAATTACACTTTGGTTAGCAGTGTCCTATATTACCCTTCAGCAGCTTTAGTGTTTTAGTCTGTCCAGCTTTCTCGTGTAATCTCTGTAATCTATACACTCAAAACAATGTGTTCAACCTGAATTTCTGCACTAACTTGGCACAAGGGTGTCATATACAGTAGCATTGCTTACTCCTTTGTGTCCAGTGTTTGTTGTGTCTCCACTACTTCTGTGCTGGACGTATGCATGTCACTGGAAAATAGTGAGTGAGAAAGAAGCTCTTGCTCTTTTATTATTAGGAGCCACAAGCAGAAACTGATTGTTATGCCTTATGTTTGAGGTTATTAAGCAGCACTGTAACCACTAACTTTTTTTATGGGAATAACAAAAACACAGCATCATGCGAAAAAAAAAAGAAGCTAGCCCCAGATTCTCTAAGCACATTAACATATTTAAAAAATATATATTTAAAAATATATAAAAAATAAATGTATTCAATGTGTTTCAGGGTAGAGTCTTTTTTCTTTAAGTAATTGTACTATAGTCTTGAGCTGTTTCTCTGCTCTTCCACTGCAAAAAAAAGACAAATATCTAGAATATTTTGTTAAAATGATCTAACATTTCCTATGAAAAGACTAGAAGAAACCAAGTATGTGATTATTAAACCTTAGTTTTTGTTGCTAATTTTAAGTATTTCTAGAAAGATGCAAAATTATCTAATTTAAAGCTTAAAATATGCAAAACAAAAAACCCAGAAATAGGCTTAATAATCTTATATTTAGCATATTATTTAATCATAGAATGAGAAATAAATGATAAATATGCCTAGATTCAGGATATTACTACTTGCTGACATAGCTTTAACTCATTCTGGTTGCATGACTGTATTTATGTAATTAAAATTATGCTCTTATTCTCAATGTCTCATCTAATGGCAGTGTATAACATAATGGACCAGTTTTCCTTTTTACAGCTATCATCAGTCTGGAGGAGTTCATTGAAGGGGCTCTGGATGATGAGTGGATAAGAGAGATGTTGGCATGTGACCCCAACACTGTAAAGGTAGAGCGTGCCTTTAAGGGTGGCTCTGAAAATAAAGCTTTGGGTTCTGTTGAGCCTACAGAATGAAGGATCTGCTGGAGCTGTACAATAGCATCTCTGGCAGTCCTCCTACAGCATGTATCTAAAGGTTTCCTGCTCTAACACACCCCAAACTCTTGATATTTAACTTTTTAGATTATTTATTTGTACTATTTGAAGGCATGATGATGTTTTGGTGACACTTCAGCAATGGCAGCTTTGTATGCCAATATCTTTTATGCCATATTTAATAAGACATTGTAGAGGCATCTTGACATTTCAGCTTTAAATAAGAGCATTGTGAATAAACATCAAACCAATTCCTCTCAGTATTTCTTCTTGTCACATGAATGTCAATGCAATAATATTAAAAAAAGACACATGCAGCTATTTAAAATCACTACATGACATGTCTATCGCTCATGAACACAAGAAGCTGTCTTATTGCGTAAACAAAATATTTCACAATTCTTCTTAGGAACGATGGTTTGTTAGTTTTGAGCAACTTATTTAAGTGAATCAGAAGAATCAACCAAGTACAAATCCTTATTTTTCCACTATAAAAAGCAAAAATATTTTCTGCCTCAAAGTAAAAGGCTTTGGATCGAAACATTTGAGACTCTGTGATTTAACCCGAAATTCTTAGGTAATAAACACTGCTTTCTTTTAAAGCTGGTGCAAAGTTTCAGCAGCTGCATTTATCTCATTTTCCCTGTTATTGATGAGTCAGGTCTTCTTTAGATGTTACCGTTTGTCCATCTGGCTTCTGAAGCCTATAAATCGAGTTCAGGATCCCTCTTTTTTAGTGAGTGCTTTATCCTTTTGAGGGTTGAGTCTAATCCGGGAACAATGGCTGCAAGGCGGGAAAACATTCTGGATGGAGCACCAGTTCATCACAAGGCACATGCATATTTATACTTGCAGAATATTTAGGGATGCCCATTCGTAGACTGTTTTTTGGGTGGTAGGAGGAAACCAAAGTGGACATGTGGAGAGTATAAGAAACTCCACACATGATTAAACCAGGAACTATTTAGCTGTGAGGCAGGAAATAAATCATGATCTGGAAAACAAGATCACAGGACAAAGATCACAAGATTACGGGTCAGAGATCACAAGATCACAGGACAAATAAGTTGTGAATTTGAAATGGAGGGAAAAAAGCAATTTTAGGCCTATGGGGATGTGTTAACTTAGTGGCATTTTTGCATCGCAGCTCCAGGGGTTCAATTTCTGCCTCTGTTCTGTGTGTGTGTGGAAGTTGCATGTTCTTCCTTTGCTTTGGGGGTTTCCTCAGAGTACTCCAGGTTTCTCCCTGTGTCTAAAGATGTGTTGTGGGCTGAGTGGCATTGTCCGTAGTGTGTGAGAGTGTGTGTGCAATTGTACCCTGTGATATGTTGCCATGTTGTTTAGAGTATCCCCTGTCTTGTGTCCTGGCAGAGCCTGCCTGCGACCCTATGAAGGATGAGTGGTACAAAAATGGATGGATGTTTGCCTCTCTAGAATTTCAACTTAAAAAGTGTTCTTTAATGTCTTTTTTTTTTTTTAACTATGTAGTCAGATAGTGTGATTGCCTTTTGCATCTGTAAATGTTGGTTGTAAAGCTATATGAAGCCAATATACCAATCAGACATAACATTATCACCACCTGCCTAATATTGTGTTGGTCCCCCTTTTGCTGCCAAAACAACCCTGACCCATCACACACTGTGTATTCTGACCCCTTTCGATCAGAACCAGCATTAATTTTTCAGCAATTTGAGCAACAGTAGCTAATCTGTTGGCTTGGACCACACGGGCCACGTGCATCAATGAGCCTTGGCCGCCCATTACCCTATCACCGGTTCACCACTGTTCCGTCCTTGGACCACTTTTGATAGATACTGACCGCTGAACACCCCACAAGAGCTGCAGTTTTGGAGATGCTCTGATCCAGTCATCTAGCCATCACAATTTGGCCCTTAGTCAAACTCGCTCAAATCCTTACTCTTGCCCATTTTTCCTGCTTCTAACACATCAACATTGTGGACAAAATGTTCACTTGCTGCCTAATATATCCCACCCACTAACAGGTGCCATGATGAGGAGATAATCAGTGTTATTCACTTCACCTCTCAGTGCTCATAAATATTATGCCTGATCGTTGTACACTGTGATAATTTGAGTAGCGCTGAATCGAATCCCGACGAATCCCTACTTAAATGCCTAGTTCAAAAGAATCGACTCACTAAATCGAATCACTTTTCCTCGCTCTTGGGCGGGATGATCCCTTGGCGTGACGTCAGCGCCTTCCCCCGAGTCATTGTCGACATGGCGCAGGCGGAGGGGCAGCGCGGAGTTCGGCGAGAGCAAACCTTGTGAAATTAAAAAAATTCGCAGCAAGGACGACGGCGAAAGTTCCAGCTTTGTAGGAGTAGTTTTGCTGTATAAACGTCTGTCCTGGTAAGTCATTTTGAGTCTGCACTGAATTCTGTGTGTTCTGATTCCTACTTTCCAAAACTTGTTGAATCTAAGCTCCATGTAAACTGCGATTAATGGATGCAGCGCTGCTTTGTTTATATAAGATCGAAAATGTAGAGCTTGGTTTGAAAGATGGATTTACTTTCTACAGTATAAAAGGCAATCACTGAGTTCGATGAGGATTAGTTATGACAAATACAGCTGCTTGACTCTGAGTAATTTCCGTAGCCGGAGGGGGCTGAAATGCAAAAAAACACCCAAAGTCACACAATAAAACATACAATATTGCCATAAACGTGGTCTAACTTGGCGTTTCTTTCGAAGAAGTGAAATAATGTGTACTAATGTATAATAGTATAAGCTCTGTGTTGTTGGCTGAAGCTGGGTTGTGATTCACGCCTTCCACGTAATCAGAGGAACAAGAGCTGCTTTCTGCTGCTTTTCCATCATTCACAGGGGGAAAAAGTGTGTAAAGAGAGGGAAAACATCTGTACACAGGGGTGAACATGACTTTCTGGATTTTTATTATGTGTCCCAAGACATTAGTACACATAACATCTGTGCATTAAATCATGTAGTGCAATAGACCAGGAGTTTGTTTGTTTGTTTGTTTGTTTGTTGCTGGACTCGACCCAAAAAAAATCAGTAAAAAAAATTATTTTAAAATTACTCTAATTATTCAAATATGACATTATTTTGTACAGTAGTATTCATGCTAATTTATTGGCAATAAGTGAAATACAGTTAATAAATAAAATAAAATTAACCCAAACGTTACAAATAGAGGACATCAGACTCATGATATTATCTATACACCAAGATGATGTTGTTGTTTGTTCTTTTTTCTGTTTTTATTTTTTTTTATTTAAGTTACTGACATTTGGATGAAGCGAATTAAGAACAAACTTCTTATAGTTTTAACAAACTATAAAACCCAATCAAATTTTTTTTTCGATTGACCCTCATACCTTTGAATGATGACATGAATGGTGTGTTGTGATTTTCCATCACTGTAACAAAAAAAAAAAAAAAATAGTCTCACTTTCCGAGCCTCTGTTTTAGGACACTTTTGGAAATGATGACAATCCTGCAAACTAAACTCTAGTGCTAAACTTGTTCACTGTGTAATCATCCAGCTGGCTCTGTCCCTAAAACATCTGTCCATGTATGCGCTTTTTATTTCTATATAGATTATTAAAAATATAGTACATCAGATATGATTATTCAATGCAGTTCTGTTTTCTGTCTGTGATGGTGGTCTTGTCCTATGGATGTGTTTTATTGCAGGGAGTTTTATTTTCAATTTGACAGTGTGCTATAGATAGAGAAGCAGTCCATCTTCCTGCAGTTACACTTGTAAGAGCCTGGAGTAAGTCGTATTCCTCTTTCTCGCAGGCTGGAAATAGGATAAGGATACTTAACTATCGCTCTTGAAATAATGACGCTCTATTGAGCAGTGGTAATTGATATTGTAATGTCATAAGATACGTAGTTTGCATAGTTATGAGTACAGAGTTTGTGCACTTAATGATGATTGTTTAAATAGAGTATAGTGGTGGAAACGGTATTTAATGTTGCCTAAATTCTGTTGTTTCAGTTATTATTATATACTGTTGTAACAGTTATGGATGGAGAAAAAAAAAAATCAGCAATATGTGGTTTTCTTCTGGTGTCTCGTCACAGGAAATGGTGCCAATGCTAGAAACCGGAAATCACCACAGCTTATGTTTCAGTCCATAAAGTGTGGCGCCAGGTCCAAGCCAAAATAACACCATGAGTTATAATTAAAAGCTACACATGTGAAGGCGGATCACGTGACACATTTCCGAGCATGTTGATAAAGATTCCTGTGCTTGATTACTGAAACCTAGTAGTGCAGACAGATTATTTGACTAATGCAGGTGTTCTGATGCGTGTAATATTTAAGGTATGAAATAGCTCGTATTTGGGGCTGTTTTGAGATTTGATTTGTTTCTTTTGTCTCTGTGCCACATTTCTACTCTGACATGCATGACTTTAAGCAACAACATAGCAATCATAAAGACTTGTTTTTGTGTAGAGATGGATGCTGCTTTTTTTCCTTTTCTTTATACGGTCACTGAGCCTGATGGGTTCAGAGGAGGTCTGTAGTTAATACAGCGTTCACAGTGTAGTGTAGCCTAGAGACGTTTGGCCTGATGGAGCTCCGAACCCATTAGGACAGATTTTTAAAGAGAATTTGTTCTCAAAGGCAAGTTTTGGAGAAGGAGAAGAACAAGCATGGCACATCTGCATTCCAAACAATGACAGCATACTGTGATTTTCCTGCTTCACTTGCAATGTGTATATTAAAACAGGTCTGTAATGTGTAAACTCTGCCCCTGAAAACACATGCAATATGTTTATGTTGAAACATTTGTGATGTTATTGGTTGTTTGTGTCTCACATGTAAAGGATAATAGTCAGGCTTTGCTGATAACTTTGACTTTCTTGCTCACTATTTTCCAGTGATGTTAAATGATATGTTAATGGAAAATGCAAGACTGATCCAGAATGCAGTGCCGCAATAAGATGCAGTTACGCTGAGTTACAGCAATGACTCAGCTTGGTGAGCTACAGGATGACAAGCGTGATTGGGTTGTTGGAGGAATTCATGTGAAAATTTACAATTAAACCTGGTCAGCTTTGGCAGATGACAGCGAGACTGCTGCATCACTGTCTTTAGGTATGAAATAGAGAGCTTTCACGCTGGTGGTTTAGTCCAAAATGGAACACAGCTTGCGTGAAAATTTGGTTATGACGACTAGGAAGCGCACCACGGTGCCGAACATGGAGGAGGTGATGTGAGTCCGGTAGAACCTGAACCGAATTCTTGTGAAGTCCTGTGAATGCAGCTGGTACTCGGGTCTGCACTTGTTTAGTAACCTGCGCATGTGTTTTAGCTGATGATGACGTCATTATTTTCAACAACACACGTGTATCAAGAATGGCAGGGGAACGCTGTGGGACAGTGGATGCACCAAAATAATAATAACTGAAAAAAATGGTGTTGTGTTCTCCATGTGTATTTGTGATGATGTAAGATGAACTCAAATGCTGCACCACTTCCATAAAATCGAGTGAGTCTGAAACCGGAGTAACGTCCCCTTTGTGCCGGTTGTGGACGACAGCAAAGGTTTCCAGTGTGAAAAGCACCAGAATAGACAAGATAAACGAAGGGTTAATTCTATCTTGCACCTCTATCAACAGGTAGTCCAGTGGCATTTTGGGTAATGTGGTAAGCAATTAACCAATATGATAACAGACCAAAAATATTGACAATAATAATAATGATTAATTAAAAAAAAATTAAATATCTCTTATAGATCATGATAAGAATTTCATGATAAAATAAATTTCAGGTGTCATTGAGAAATATCTGTTTAACTATGAAGATAAATGTACATATTGTTAAGGGTGACTTTTTCATTTCAGTGCCCACAGATTTCTCATACATCACACACCAACACTGTGATCCATAGATCATCAGTAAACACAGATGTTGTATAGCTGTAGCGCTGTGTGACTTTTCTCTGATGTCTGTATTGGAAACAAGTACGGAGAAAAACTCATAAATTCCTAAAGACACAAAACAAGTAAAAAGAGCGTTTTTGAATGCTGCCTAATTAGCAGGCGGCTCTTTATCTTGACAAAACATCTATATTTTAGTGACGTTCATTGTTTTCTTCTCTTTGGCTCACTTTTTGATGTGAAATTCCAGTGTCCTCATGGAGCAGGAATGCACGTTATCCCTGCACGCTGTAATATCTGATAGAGTACTACACAGTGCCATGTTATGACCAATGATGACCAGCACAAAGAGCTTGTTATTATCCTTTTATCATCATCGTCCATGCCTTGGAACCATTGTGTTCACGGGTACAAGAGGAAATTCCTCGGCAAATCAAGAATCTGCAATGCAAAGTGATTGTGGCAGTGTGCATGTGAAGCAGTAAAACCATAAAGAGTCCCTCTATGCAGTGAAGAACGACGAACGCGTTTGGACGGACACAAAAATGGCTCGCTGTGCAGACGACGGAATGCGGGCAGTGCTTGCAAACTTTACATTGCATAGCTAAGGTCTGTTTTATTCTCGTAGGGTCAAAGCTAAATGTAAATTTTGTCACATACACGATTGTACACATGCAGTGAAATCCTTTACGACTGTCCTTGAGGTAAAAATAGAGCCAATTAACATTAATGGAAAAGGATAAAAAATAAGATGAAATAAAATGGAGCTTATGGGGAAAATTGCAATGGAAAAAATAAATATATATAAAAAATATCTGGGCTCTGAATGTGATAGTGATGTGGTATGAATATAGAATTTTGTATTTATTGGTTGTTGGAAGATTTGTTGTTCATGACACACTTTAATGTATTAAAGAGAAGTGTTTTCATTTGTTATTTATTTATTTTTTGTGTAGTTTTCTCTGCATTGTGCAACCAAAGGATGCAGTTTTCATTTCTTCTGCTTCACATCCGCTCTCCTTGACCTCGTAGACAGCAGTTCAGACGCTATTATAGTTTTTCCACAGAGAACCTAGTAATCTCTAACAACATGTTTGACCTGGCCTTGAAGTTTTCATGGCAGTCGAACACTGTGAACACGGCGTGCTCAGGAGAAACACAAACTCCATCTTATAGCTTGATGGTTATAAGTTTTAGGGTGTAATACTGTCTAAATAAGAGTATTGTGAAAAAACAAGGAATTAAACCGTTGCTGGAGCAAGTGTGCATTAAATCGCTGAGAAAACTAGTTTGGAAAACCAATTTCTGGGAATGAAATGTTTGTTTCTGTTTTGATGAACCTCCCCTCAGTCCAGATCCTTGAGACCAAAATATTTTTAAAAAATCATACAAAAAATGTCAAGTCAGCTTACTTAACCAATCATTTGAGGCCTAAGCTTACATAATGCATTTTTAATAAAAAAAAAAAAATGCAATCTTTGCCAAGTTGCTTTAGTGTTCTAAAAGGAATTAAACAGCTATGTTATAGGGAAAATAATCAGCTTCGGTCTGGTTAAATGAACACCCCTTTGTGTCATGATTTATTAGTAATAATATTTAGCTATGGGCAGCACCATGGCTTAGTGGTTAGCACTGTTGTCCTGGGTTTGAATCCCAGGTTCGAACATGCAGGGGCCTTTCTGTGTGGGGTTTGCATGTTCTCCCCGTGCCTGCGTGGATTTACTCCAGGTACTCTGGTTTCCTTCCAACATGTACATTAGGTTGATTGGTAATTCTAAATTGCCCATAGGAGTCAGTGTGTGTGGTTGTCTGTCTATATGTGGCCCTGTGATGGACTGGTGACCTGTCCCCTGCCTTTCGCCCAATGTGTGCTGGGATAGGCTCCAGCAGATCAGGATTAAATTAGGAATAAAGCGGGTATAGAAAATGGATGGATGGATATTTAGCTCTGTACATACCTTTTTGCATAAGTGATGCGGTTTGTAATGTTCTATATATACTGTATATTTTTTTACTCCTTTCCAAAAAAAAAAAAAAGCTGAAAGGCTTTAAATCTCGAGGCGTGTACTATTTTATTTGTGGTCCAGACAGACGTCTGGATGCCCCCCTTTTTTGTCTGTTACAGCCAGACAGTTCAAAAGCAATTTGGAGCTTGCTGTGGTTATTTATTCCTTTATTTATTTTATCTTATTTGAGTTTTTTATGGTTTTGACTTTGATAGAAACGGTGATCTCTGTTGAACACACTAGGTCAGATAAGCTACCAAACCTGACAGAATTTTACCTCAGCTTTAAATATTTTCTTCCCTTTTTTTTTTTTTTTTTGGAATGGCAGTAAAATACCAGTTTACTCACAACAGTGTTTCCTGTGTAATTTTCAGATTGCCAGAGGTGCATAAAGCCTGCATTCTGAGCTGTCGTGAAGCTGTTGTTTAGTGCTCGTTCCTAGCGAATTACCTCAGTCTCAAAAAGCACTGATCTGTCTGGGCATTTTGAGCCGCTGGAATGAGCATTTCAACAAAACTAGAAGGATAAAGTAGGGGGTTGGGTTCCATGTTCTCTAACGTGGATTTATTTCCGTTTGATGTGGCGCATGTTTGTGGGTGGTTTCTATGAAACATCACGAGTGAAAACCACTGGATGAATGCTGGGTGTCACCAGTGTGTTAGAGTTTGTTGGACCAGCTGTTTAAATAAAACCTACAGTTCTACTGGGTGGCTGAATAGTTCCCCCTAACCTGGAAAATCACGAGATTTCCTGAGAGGAAGAATATTTCTTATTCACACAGTGCTCTTTGTATATGCTAAAGCAATAGGGTGTAACCTGCGTACTAACACTATGTCAGAATGTGGTTTGGGGTTGTTGCTCATGTATTCGCAACTCATTATCCTCATTCGACATCGTCAGCGGCTTTATTATACATGGACGTATGAAAACACAACTGTATTGTTTACATCAACATGACTGTTGTAGCACTCGGGAAAGCAGGAACCATCTTGTTGATTTATTTAGCTAGTCATCTAGTTCGTTAGTGGCTCTGTTTACTGTGTTGGACATCAGCTAGCTCTCTGTCTTTCGAAATAAACAAACTTTTAGCTTGCTAGCTAGCAGCTGTTGTAAGTGCAGCTCCATACCACAGCACAATGAGCCGGTAGCAGCAAGCTACTCGCACATCTGAGGTCTTTTCCTGAAGCCTAAAATGCTCGCCGATCTTTATACTGGCTCCAGGCCAAGCATCCACTACCCAGTTCCTGCATCTGCTTTCTTCCTTTTTGGCCATGAACTGAAAGGCTGTGCTTGGGAGGTTTGGTAAAAGCAGTATCTCAACCCTGCATTTTATCCCATAATCATACATTATGCCTGTTTTCTTTTTTCCCCTGAAGCTGTACACATTTGAACTCAGTGAAAGGTTGTGAAGTATACAGTGCCCTCCAGAAATGTTGGCACCCTTCAAAAAAATTGTATATGATAAACCTTACACACAATCATCTAAGAAATTGTGTTTTCAGTATGCACAATAATGATTGACAACCCTAAGTAATATCTTAAATATATATATATATATATATATATATATATATATATATATAAATATATATATATATATATATATATATATATAAATATATTATATAAATATATAATATAAATATATCTTTTTAGTTTGCACTCGATGCACTCCAGTTACCTTTCAACCGCATCCTGTTTCCCTGGGGTCTAAATATGGGGCACACGTACTATCTTTTTTTTTTTTGTCCATTGCCACGGGAAAAACCAAGCACTTTAAACTCAAAAGATACAGGTGATTGTTGACCTGCACAAATCAGTTCATGGAAATAAAGGAACATAAGTGTTTAATAATACCATTAAGCACAATTAGGATTACAATTTGAAAACTTTCATGGATGTTTGGAAATTTATCGGAAAATAGATTCAGCAGTTTAAAACAGTTCAATGGCATTTTGACAACAACAAATCACAAAATGCAGCACCTGAATTTTTATCTTAAAGAAAAGGACACCTTAATGTAAAATAAGATGAGGGACTATTGATGCTTTGGTTCAGTTTGAGGCTGCTGGTTTCGGAAATCTGCTACCAAGCTATTTCGGGCCAAAAACCTGGATCCCTTTGGCAGGAGATTTCAGCAAGATACAAACACCGCATCGATTAAAGATGCACAAATTCAGCATTTTGCAGTCAACACCTCATTTGCCAGATTTGAATGGTACCGGGAATCTGTGGTTCGAAAAAAAGAAGGAAAACCATGTGCACAACAACAATATAAAGGAGCTTAAAATGTTGTACATGTAGAAGTGGATCAAGTAGACAAGAAAGGCTTCACAAAAAGGATTCGGTTTTGATCATATTAATTTCAGAGCATGGAATAAGTATTGGCTTTACTTAAAACAACCTGTCAAAAAAGAAAAGCAATAACAGTTCCTGTATAATCAATACACCACTTTTATTTATTTATTTATTTATTTATTTATTTATTTATTTTTCTGTATTAATCTTTTAATTCTTATTTTTGCAAAAAAAAATTTGTCACTTTTTTGTCAATAATTCTCGAAGGCTGCATATTTTTTTCCCCTGTGTATATACTGTGTGTGTGTGTGTAGAAATAATTTTTTTCTTAGTTGGCACTAAGGATTTAATGCTCTAGAGATAATGCCCCACTGTGTTCTTGGGCTCTGCACCAACAGAACCTCACAGGCTGCACCCACTAATCTCTCAACAGAGTGTCCTGTGTCCCAGTGCAGCAGTGTGAACACTGTGCCAATAATTGAGGTAAATGACCTAATTATTCCTTACAATCACTGGCCAATGGTCGTATCCTGACTCCGTAACCTAGGGAACAGTGGACGAGTGAAGAATCATCCTGCTTTCCCTCCTTCCAGAGACTGACTCTGTTCACGGCCACTAGAGCAGTCTCTCATTAAAGCCAGAGCACACAGCCTGTGTGGGCCGCTATAAACATTTTATTGAGGGAGGCTAGGTTTGATCGCTGTGTCAGAAGATAATCCTAACCTCATGAGACCCGGCCATTCAATTTTGTTAACTTTGGCGGATCACAAATGCCAATCTTTAGTCTTCCGTCATGCCTTAAAGAGGAATTTTACAGCTCTACAGTGATTTCATATATGCTGCATTGAGACATCAGACATGCTATGAGATTTTCCTAGACAGAAAATGCTCCGATAGGACATTTTACATAAATGAACAGCAAATTTGTTTTCCGTCACTTAATATACAATTTAATAAGTATTAGGGGCAGTGGTGGCTCAAGTGGTTAAGGCTCTGGGCCGTTGACCGGAAGATCGGGGGTTCAAGCCTCAGTACTGCCAAGTTGCCACTGTTGGGCCCTTGAGCAAGGCCCTTAACCCTCTCTGCTCCAGGGGCGCTGTGTCATGGCTGACCCTGCGCTCTGACCCCAACCTCCTAGGCTGGGATATGCGAAGAAAGAATTTCACTGTGCTGTAATGTATATGTGTCAAATAAAGGCTATTTCTATTTCTAAGATATTCAGGTTGACTCGTATGTGTGAACAACTTCATTAACATTTACTAATTTTTTCTTATTCAGCTTAGAAATATAAATATCATTTGTATGAGAGAGAGAGATAGTGATCAGGAGGAGAGAACTTGCTGAACAAGCTTTTGGCAGATTTGTAAGGTGAGAAGGATCCAAATATAATCTCTCTGGTAATCTTGTATGGCCAGATGTGATCTCTAAGGGAGAGGTCACATCTGGAGACTGAAAAGGTGCAAACACACTACACCCACAGGATTTCCCTATAAAACCAACCCCAGTTTCCTGTAGCACAGGCCCTTTTACTGGGTGGAGGATTAACACATCAGTAGTAGCAGTAATAATAATAATAATAATAATATGATTACCTGATTTATGCCGTTCCGAAGGTAATGTTTGTTTTTACTGCAGATAATCTATTTCTACAAGCGTCATTAGAAGTACAGTAGGAATCGTGTTGTGTCCAAATGAGACCTAAATGAAACCTGCAGATTATAATGACCACCTGCATGTTTGTTTCATGAAAAAGCTTATAAGGAAATGCACCTGAAACCCATTGGAAAATATGGAGGTGGATCAGTGATGCTTTGGAGGTGTTTTATGGCCAGTGGAAGTTTGATAACATCCTGAATTCTGTGAGAAATCCTTGTTCATATTTTCCAGCCTGAAATCTGGTTACCATAGAGCTTTCAACAAGATGATGAGCTAAACATCAACAACTTCCAAATCAACACAGAAATGGTTCAAGATACACAAAATGAATGTTTGTTTTCATCAACTATTAATGCCAAACCTCTGATTTAAACAATACATCAGTAGCAGAGCTGAAGATGTTGAGGTTCTCTTTGGGAGTCACAAGGTTGGACAGGGTTAGGAACAAGGACATCAGAGGGACAGCTCATGTTGGATGTTTGGGGGACAAAGTTAGGGAGGCCAGATTAAGATGGTTTGGACATGTTCAGAGGAGGGAGAGTGAGTATATTGGTAGGAGAATGTTGGACATGGAGCAGCCAGGCAGGAGGCAAAGAGGAAGGCCAAAGAGGAGGTATATGGATGTAATAAATGAGGATATGAAGCTAGTGGGTGCAAGTGTTAAGGATGCAGAAGGTGGAGAGAGATGATGAAAGGAAAAGCCGAAAGAAGATGATGATGATGATGATGATCAGACAATAAATATTTTAAAGACTTTCAAATCAATCTACAGGAGCTTCTGGTTTTTCTAAACACATCTGGAAGAGAAAGAAAGCTGAAAATATGACTTCTGTTGGATAGCCAACTATATGTGAGACTGCAAATTCAGGAGTAGTGAAAGGGTTGCATGATATGTTTCTGATATTGTGATTATGTTCCAGTTAAATCACATTACACTTCTCTGAGGTATCGCCATTTTTCCTGATACTGTTACAATACTGATCAGCAAATCAGTTTGAGTGTTTGGATGTTAAAATATAAATATTTTCAGTGTAAACATGGTACCTGTAGGTTTTCACATTTTCTTTGCTGCTATTTGCTAGCAAATGTAAATGTTGTAATGCTGTAATACTTTAAGTGATTGAGGTATTAATATATTTTTGCTGTATAGTCCACAGCAGTACAAGGTGTGTTTTAGATGAGAAAATACCAATAATGTAATCACTGATTTATTAATAACATAGACAGACCAGGAAAGAGCTCTGCCATGGAACAACCACTTCTCTACTCATTTCTGCCCAGGTCTGGCTCTTCATACAATAACAGACGGTCCGTTTTACCAGCTGATGTTTAGTTTATAACTATGTACCAAGGAATCCCAAACCACCAGGGCTTAATGTGTTAAAGTTTTTGCAAGCCAGAATGTCATATGGTATGGAAGCAGACACAATTCTGCCAACTTGGTCAGTCCTGGAGGTCATCCTAGACAGGTAGTGCACCTCAGATGATGACTTCTGAATGCTCTGCCTGGTAGGATATGGCACCTTGATGGAAAAGCAGAGCTAAGCAAGTGTAATTTCAGGGGCGTGGTGCTATAGATGAGCTCGGGTTGGCAGCAGACTTGTAGCCGCTGCTTTTACTGACCATGAACCAGAGTCATGGGACATTCAAATTAGATAGTCAGTGAAGGAGCGAGGACAATTGGTTTAGTATTCATTTAGGTGCCATGCAGAGTTAAACAGGTCCCTGTGCAAAATTAATGTAATTAGATTATTTAGTTGGTATTGAGTTTGCAGTATTTTATTAGATCTTTAATCTTTGTTTTTTTTTATTCAGATTTTTATGGTTACTGTTACTCAACTAAATATATATAAAAAATTTGGGATATTTTTAATTCCCTGGGTCTTTGAACATAAACTTACTGCTGTTAAACTACTGACACTGCAGCACTGACACATTCTCTGTACACTGATGATTTTTTTGTTTTTTTTGTTAGTAGGTTATCTAAATTGCAGTCTTGCCGCAGTAAAAATAATGTTATAGCATTTACTTTAAATGTGCTTTTCATTTTCATTGTTCCAGGGTTAACTAAACAGACTGAAGATGATGTCTGATGCCAGTGATATGTTGGCAGCTGCCTTGGAGCAAATGGATGGCATTATAGCAGGTAATATTAATTACATTTTTTATGTTTCTGGACTCCTTACCATCATATCCATATGCACGTTTTGAACGAGTTCTTCCAGATTTAGTCTGCCTATGCTATTGTACTAACCTCCACTCTTCTTGGAATGCTTTCTGCTAGATTTTGCAGCATTGTTGTGGGATTCAACCCCAAGAATATTAGTGACGTCAGACAAAGAACAAAGTAATTCCACTTTGTTCCAAAGATGTTTAGGGCTCTGTGCAGGCCACTTCAACACCAACCTCATCAAGCCATGCCTTTACCTCACTTTGTGCACAGGGGCATTGTCATGCTGGAATATTTTTGGACTCGACCACTTAGTTACAAAATACAAATTTATCCTATACAATTGTGTGCTTCAAACTTTGTGGCAGCAGTTTGGTGACGGTCTAAATATATAGGTGTCACATCAGGTGTCCACAAACTTTTGGACATGTAGTGTATAAGTATTATTAATGTAGTCATATTGTATCATTTTGTCCATTTAAGGTCCAGGACACTTCAACACAAACTAACAAAAACAAAAATTCCTTGTCCTTTCAGCGATTACCAAGGATTTTGTGATAATTTTTTTTTTCTTCCCATTTTTGTTTGTGTGAACAACTATAGTTTAGTATCCACAGTGGAATGAGAAACCGAAGACTTTTCAAAATGCTTTGACTTCTATTCCCAACTACCGTAGTGACATTTGAGAATCCTTGATGAGTCTGAACTGGCTTATGAAGTAATGTGGCTTTTTTACCCCTAGCTAATTATAAGGCTGGCGTTTTGGGTCGTAGCCCATCATATCATGTGATGCACTGAGGTCTTAGTAAGTGTAACCCTTATTCTTGTCCAATTTAGACTTTGCCCTGGCCTGTACCAGAAATATAGCCCTCAGATCTCATTGGATGGTTACATTGTTTTTGTTCCACAGCTTTAGATAATTGTATATGAGTGATCTCTTAGCAGGGCAGCATGGTGGTGCAGCAGATAATGTTGCTGTCAAATAGCTCCAGGGTACATGGTTTAATCTTGAGCTCAGATTACTGTTTGTGTGGAGTTTCACATGTTCTCTCTGTGTCTGCATGGGTTTACCATGGGCTCTTCACTTTTCAAAAAACCTTCCCAAAACGTGATGGTTTGTGGATCAGCCACTTCAAATTGATCCTAGTTGCCTCAGTGTCTGATTGAGTGTGTACATGGTGCCCTGTGACACAACCAACATGTGTACTTTACACACCAAGTGTTCCCGGGATAGACTCCGGTTCCTTTATCTCAGGATAAAGCAGTTACTGAAGCTCAGTAAGTTGTAAGCGTAACAGTTTAATGCCTGGCCTGATCGCTTATATTGAAAGTATTAATCTTTGCAAATAATTGGGAGTTACCATGCTGCTTAAATGAAATGAAAGGACCCTATTAAGCTCAGCACACTATTAGCTACCATTTAACCTTCATTGGTTTTCAATAATGGTTCCTTCTTTACCGACAAGGAAATATATCTATATATATTTCTACATCTCTCCCAAATCTACACAGTGCATGCCGGTGATTAAGTCACTCTATCATATTTCTCACAGGCTCCAAATCTCTTGATTATTCTAATGGGATTTTTGACTGCCAGTCTCCAACCTCACCGTTCATGGGAAGCCTGCGGGCACTGCACCTAATCGAGGATCTGAGAGGGGTTTTGGAGCTCATGGACACAGAGGAGAGAGAGGGACTGCGCTGCCAGATACCCGACTCGACAGCACACAGTCTGGTGGAGTGGCTGCAGGGACATCTAGTATGCATTCTCATTTCACAACAGTGTCACATTACTGCTGTTTCCTTTTACGTATAGGCGAGTAGTAAGAATAGCATGATGTTGCTGTGTTGTAAATAGAATTCCTCTTTTGTACACATAAATACCTTTTGAATAATGTCGGTTTAGCATAAAACATTTATTTGGTTGATTAGTTGCCAAGGCAAGCATTTTATATGATGTTTTTTATATATATATATATATATGATATTATATTTGTTAAGAACATAAAACACAATCTTTAATACTGTATTCTGAGAGAGAGAGAGGGAGAGAGACAGTTTGGTAGACTTCCAGACAAATGCCAGAGGCAGCGTGTAATACCATAACTCTGTTTACTTTTGTGTTAGTCTAGTCACCATTTAAGGTGCTGGTAGATGAACAAGGAGCTTTAAGTTTTAAAGTCCTAATTTAATTTGTATTTTCTTTTCCTTTCTTTACGTTTGAAGATTTCACTCAATTCACTGAGCAAATTTTGGTCAGAAAAATGTGATAAATGAGGACTATTAAAGTCCAAAGCTAATAGATGATATTGTATTGTTATTGTTCAGTAATGATCATGTTTGCTTGTTACAGTCAAATGGCCACATTTCAGTGACTGGTGATATTTACCAAGACAGACTTAATCGCCTTGAAAGTGACAAAGAATCCCTCGTGCTTCAGGTAACGTTTAATACATATATTAACATTATACCTGTTAACATATTTCCTTTAATATACATCAGAATGATTGTAGAGGTGGTTAATATACAGCGTAATCTGTTTAATTCCATATTGTTGTAATCCTGCATGTTGCATCTTATTCAGCTCTGTTTATGTTGCTTGCTGACTTTATAGCCAGCTCCTTGTGCTCAGTTTATTAGAGAAGGAGCAGAGTAGTATGAGCACATGGATGCTAAATGAGTGCAAGGTGACATGAACTGCTCATTACCTTGCAGGCTATGTGAAGTACACTCCATGCTATTCTCAGTGATGTTCACTTATTTTTAATAACCATACTGCTGTACACGCTCAAGTCAGCTACCCTTGCGCACTCAATTAATGATGCTGTTTAAACACTTTAAGATTTCTCAGGTCACAGTTTGTTGTCTATTTTGCTTTGAGTGACGTCACCAATTATAAAAAACGTGACCAGAACACATTAATTTCATGTCTTCTGGTCATTCGTGTTCCACTATATAATGAGGTTCCATCATGTAGCATCTTTCATGAGTACAAGTAAATAGGCATGCTTTCAGACCGATGCCTGCTTTTACAACTGAAATTATTTCTTGCAGGTGAGTGTCTTGACAGACCAAGTGGAAGTCCAAGGAGAAAAGATAAGAGACTTAGACATGTGCCTCGAAGAACATCGAGAAAAACTGAATTCCACTGAGGAAATGTTACAACAGGTATGTTGCAGGATGGTCACTGATTTGCAACCTGTCCATGGCCATAGTAAGAGGTAGATCTTGAAATGAAACTCCTAACTGCATGTCCTTGCCTTATACCCATCTGCAATGACAGTAAAGTTTAATCTAATCTAATCTATTAATTCTTGATGACCACAATGATATAGTTTTCCAGCTGCATCAGCCTTACACACTATACTATTTGGCCAATCATTTATGTACACCTGACCATCACAGGTATAAGTGGTTCTTTCTAAAACCTAGAAGCAGAGAATTGTATAGGATGTTTTTTTTTGTTTGATGAAGCATTACAATTTCTCTTCACTGGAACTAAGAGGACCAAACATGTTCCAGCATGAAAGCCAAACATGATTTTCCAAGGAGTGAAAGAACTTAAGCGGCCTGTACAGATCCATGACCTCAACCCCACTCAAAGCCTTTGGGGTGAACTGGAATGCCTGAAAATATCATGTAGATACTTCCCAGATGAGTGGAGGTGGTTATAACGGCAAACTGGGGACTAAACCAGGAACAAGATGTTCAAAATTAACATATGAAACCTTTTCTCATATTGTGTGTGTGTGTGTGCGTGTGTGGGTGTACTGGTTATTGGTGAACCTTAAAATACAGCCATAAATAACAACACTATACATTTAGTTTACAGACAGTGCTATACAGATTAAATAAAGACCACTTTATACAGAGAATGTGACCGGTCAACAATGTATATAAAGACTGAGAGTAGTGCATTGACTAGTGTGCATCACATACACCGACCATGCATAACATTATGACCACCTGCCTACTGTTGTTTTTGTCCCCCTTTTTCTGCCAAAACAGTCCTGACCCGTCATGCACTGCGTATTCTGACACTTTCCTATCAGAACCAGCATTAACTTCTTCAGCAATTTGAGCAACAGTAGCTCGTCCGTTGGATGAATGAGTCTTGGCTGCCCATGACTCTGTCGCCGGTTCACCACTGTTCCTTCCTTGGACTTTTGATCGATACTGACCACTGCAGACCGGGAACACCCCACAAGAATTTGGCCCTTCATCAAACTCGCTCAAATCCTTGCGCTTGCCCATTTTTCCTGCTTCTAACACATCAACTTTGAGGACAAAATGTTCACTTGCTGCCTAATATATCCCACCCACTAACAGGTGCCATGATGAGGAGATACTCAGTGTTATTCACTTCACCTGTCAGTGGACATAATGTTATGGCTGATCGGTGTACGGTGAAAATACACAATATAGAGTACAAGATGTGTTAATGGTGATGCAGCAATAGTATGTGTAACATAAGGGGATGCAGTAATTAGCGACAGTTCTAACAGTACAGTATAAAATTCTCTTCTGAGTTGAAGGAGGAAGTGGACATCCATGTTTTCTGTATGACCTCCTACATCAATCTTGCTACAGATGCCAGATGTATTGATCCTGATTGTTTTTCCTCTGTTCCTCTTTTCTATTTCAGGAGCTTATCTGTAGGTCAAGTCTTGAGACCCAGAAGATGGAGCTGATGGCTGAGATTTCCAATTTAAAACTAAAGCTGAATGCCATGGAGAAGGAGAGAATAGACTTTGATGAACGATTCAGAGATAGTGAGGTAGCTATCACATCCATATCACATTTTTGCAATATTACAAAAGTAAGAATGACTGCAAAACACAATTTCTCTCTAAATGTGACCTTGGGTTTCTCTGGAAAATAGTTATTACAGCAGAAACTTTGCTCCATCGGCAGACACGCATGTCTGAGAATGCCGAGTTTCCTGCGAGTTTGGGTGTCAAGGGGAGTTCTGTGGGAAGGGTCTGTGCTAGTGCTGTGTACAAACACATGTGGTAACTTTATGGATAAGAAAAGACTTGCAGGAAACAGATGGATGCCTCATGTTCTCTGTATGGAGGTGGAAGAGAGTTATTCAATATCACACACATGCTGACTTTATCTTTTTCTTTTTTCTTTTTTTTCCTTTAACAATTTCCTGCCTGTGAACTTGTTTACTACAAAGTGAAGCGAGAAGCAGATATTGAACCATATATAAACCATCATCCCATATGAACCGAATCAGACAGATTTAATCCATTCTGGGGTTTTTTTTAACAAGCATCTTTTGTCTGGCTAGAATCAGACATAAATTGTTAACAGAAGTCTGAGTGTGTTTGGTCTAGGATGGTCAGCAATGTTTTTTTTTTCTCCATAGCAAATGAAGGTCAACCTTCTCTTTTCTCTTGTGTCTTTTTTAGCATCTTAAGTGTATTGCCATACTAAAACTGTCCAGTGTTTTCATTCTCTATGAACTGGAAGATAAAGCTTGTTAAAGCTTACATACTGTAAAACTACCCAGATGGATATCTTTTTTTTTCTTTTATTTTAAATATTTCTTTGAATGTTTATTTATTTCTACACACCTATATTGTCGTATCTTTTCAGGGCTTTAATTGGTTTGTGGCCTCGGGCTGTTCGCTCGTTCATAAATTTTTTCACTAAAGGCTGCTTTGACACTTTAACAAAGAGCTTATCACCCTAAAGCCTTAGTACTGAATGGAAGTGGCTGTCACTGGATTATTGTTTCTGAACAATGGCTAAGATTGACTGTTGAAGCTTTGACGATACTTGAGCATGCATTATGTGGAACTTTGCATTGAGCGTTATTCAATAAATCACGAGTGAAATGTTTTTGAACAATAATTCATGGACTCTTTTTAACATGAGCTTCTCCCCCCCCCTCTTCAGGGTTTGATCCTGGAGATTAATGAGCTGAGGTATCGCATTTCTGAGATGGAGAACGAACGCTTGCAGTATGAGAAGAAACTGAAGTCTACCAAGGTGAGCTTGATGATGGATCTTCATCTCAGTCTGCGATTGTATCAGGGGGGAAAAAAAACAAAATCTGTGAATAGTTTTCTTTGCTTTATCCTATTTTCCCCACTTTTTCTTCATGTATATTTGTTCTTTGCTTTTCATTGAGCTTTGTGATAACCTGGGTTGTCTTTCTGCAACATCGTTCCTTCTTCAAGTGTGTTTTTCCTCTCTGCTCACTTTCTTTCTCTCTTCTTTCCTGGCTAACGTGTGCACTGCTAGTCGCTAATGGCAAGACTGTCTAGCCTGAAAATCAAAATGGGCCAGATGCAGTATGAAAAACAGAGGAAGGAACTCAAAATCCAGGCACTCGAGGTTGGCCTACCTTGCTGCTGTTGTCATTTGATTATTTGCTTGAAAGTGCACATGCTGTGTGTATCTGGAATGTATTCGCATCCCTCCCTCATGACATGATGACATTTAACTTTAAATATGTTTACTCTCTTATATTTTCTTTCTCATATATGCAGATTTCTATACGAATTAACACTTTACTGCATCGTGAAGTCTGCAAGAATGCTATTAATATTAACAAATGTTTTCAGCCAGCATTAATGGCTCAAGTGAGCTCCTGCAAAGAGCTATTTCTCTTCATTAATGCTAGGTTACTCGTACAGCAGATGGGTTTATTCCAGACAGAAATCCAGTGGGACGTTTTTAAAAAAAAACACCCACACTTAGGTCTGTGTGGAGGATTTGATTATTCTGGAAAACACATTTCACAGTGTAAATCCAAACCATATTTATAGCTTATTTTAGTAATATACAAGTAAGTGATTTAAAAAAAAATAATACGGTATATTCGCTATACTGAGAATTAATTCGCTAATACTGAGAACCTAACTGAGAATTTCCTAAACTTTTGGTTTTGTTTGTTTTTTAAATAACAGGATTATCCATTTAATAAAAATTCCAAACTCTCAAACTTTCTTTGGAGCAAGAACAGATAATCTGTAGTTTAGTATTCCCAGTCTAAACGTCATATATAAATATAAGGTTTTAAACGTTTATTTATTATCTATACTACACTTTCCATGATATTGTTTGAGCCACAGAGACAGAAGTCAGCATGTTTTGCTAACCACAGCTATGCTCTAATTTAAGGCACTCTAGCCTTGGGAATCTTTTGGGTGAGACAGTAAAGGCTCCAACGTTGCAGCTTTTAAAATGTTTCCTCTTCGAAATATCTACCATCTGTGTGATTGCAGGGGAAAAAGTCTAAAACAAAACCTGGTCAGGATTTGTTGTGGAGGTGTTTCAGACTCAGCACTTCTCTCATGGTCTGTGTTTGCGGGTGTGGATTTTTTTTTTTTTTTTAGGAGGAGCTGGCTATATTAAGAATGCATCTGGATGGTAAAGATGGAGAACTAAGGAGGCTACAGGATGAGACAGGGTCCAGATCGCCCACACCTGCAGGCTTAGAAACCACTGAGAGAGGTGAGTCAGCATCAACCTGCTCCAACACGCTGTGGGAATTACCCTAATGCACAGCCAGGTTCTGACATACGCTATATTGCCAAAAGTTTTGGGATGTCTGGCTTTACATGCACATGAATGTAATATGGAGTTGGGCCGCCCTTTGAAGCTATTACAGCTTCAACTTCTTCTTGGAAGGATTTCCACAAGGTTTAGGAGTGTGTTTATGGGAATTCCTCTAGAAGCACATTTGTGAGCTCAGGCACTGATGTTGGACGAGAAGGTCTGGCTCACAGTCTCTGCTCTAATTCATTCCAAAGGTGTTTTATCTGGTTGAGGTGAAGGCCATTCAAATTCCTCCACACCAGACCCGCTCATCCATGTCTTTATGGACCTTGCTTTGTGCACTGGTGTACAGTCATGTTGGAACAGGAAGGGGTCATCCCCAAACTGTTTCCACAAAGTTGGGAGCATGAAATTGTCCAAAATATCTTCGTATGCTGAAGCATTGAGTTCTTTTCACTGGAATTAAGGGGCCAAACCCAACCCCTGAAAAACAACCCCTGAATTCAGTGATTTGGAGGGGTGTCCCAAAACTTTTGGCAATATAGTTTATCACTAGCATCTAGTTTCTTGATTTAAATGAATAAAAGGGGTGCTGAAATAGAATGGACCAATAAAATGGTTGTATTTTATTCTTAATATCTAATTAACAAGAAGTGTAACGACAGCTCTTGCATTTCATTCTCCCATGCAGAGGATACTTTTAAACAGAAGCTCAAAGAGAAACGTAAGGGCAGCTTGCCTTCTATGTAATCATTTACGCCTGTTGTCTCGCTCACTTCCGTTCTGTCTTCACAGTTTGCATGTTTTCACTTATTGCGCTTGCATTTTTATGACATGAATAACGATTCATCCCTGAGCCAGTTATTACAAGTTATTATAGGAGGGGAAAATACTCCAGTGCTTTTTTTGCAAGCTAGTCACAATCTATCACATCGCTAATGTTCGATCACGTTTCCCAGGACTGAGAAAAGAACTGAAAACCTGTTTAGAAATTCTGATTATAAAGGAAATCCAAGGGCTGGTGTTGGAGAAATGTCGTAGTCTTAATGCATTTTTGTTATTTTGTATTAAAGTTAAAGGTATTTGTAAATTAAATCTTTGTGATCCACCCGCTCTAAGATGGTACAGCTTTCACATAAGGAAGAATTTGCTTTAGCAGTGTAGACAGTTTCTGCCTTGTTCTTCATAGATACTACAAAATCTTCAGGATAAAGTAGTGAAGAAGGTAGTGTTGCTTCCTTACAACTCCAGGGTCCCAGTGTCCATCCTGATCTCAGTTTACTGTCTGTTTGGATTTTCCTGTATTCTCACTCATGTCCCTTTTGGTTTCTTCTGTGTTCACTGGTTTCTTCCCACTTTGCAAGAATATACCACTAGGTGCATTGACTATACTGCATTGCTTCTAGTTGTGTGTGAATTATATGTGTACATGGTGCCTTCAGGAGTCTATTCCCAGCTCGCGGTGTTCCTGGGATAGGCTTTGGATTTACTGCAGCACTGACCCAAGGATAACTAAAAATATCAAATCTCATACCTCTTTTATCTGAAGATCCTTATAGTTTCACAACAGCAGTTTTCCCCTTTAACCTTCCATTAGTGAATTTCAAATGAAATGGGTTTTACTTTCTTTTCTCATCCCAAGGAAATTTCTTATTTGTGCTAATTAGAGACCCATGGATGTAGATTAGATTAGAAAAAACGCTGGAGTGTTCACAAATGCTGAGATCATAATCTGAACCAGTTTGCAAGCACCAGGTCAGTATCTGTCATCTGTTCAGCATGTTGGATGCGTCCTGTTTACGCAGTTATGCCCAGCAAGCACTCTGGTTTTGTTTTGTTTTGTTTTGTTTTTTTCTTGCCTGCGTGCATTAACAGTAACACCTCTCCTGCCCTCCAGCTCATGTCGACACGTTTGTCAGCTCTCTACATCTTTTCTTTTCTTCCCTTCCTTACGTAATTCCTCCTAGGAAGTCTCTGAGGCTGGAGGTCAGTGTACTCCACTCGCACAATAAACTGTATGGAGTTCGTCCGTATGCGACGTCGTCACTGCTGAGCCTCAGCTCCTTCTGCAATGCTGAAATTTATGTTCTGTTCTCTGCCTTGTGTCACCCTGTACATGTGATCATTTAGCTGCCGAAGCTTAGATATTTAGAGTTTTACCCTTGTTTTACTACATGGGCTATGAATTGCAGATTTGGAGGTGCAAAGAATGAAAAAAGCAGTTGAGTCACTTTTGGCAGCCAATGAAGAAAAGGTACCTCCACCGGTATTTGTTAAATTTTTTAACATTTTTGGTGATTTTTAAACTCCGATTTTAATCTATGCATTTTATATATGCCTGCTAAATAGGATCGCAAGATCGAGGAGCTTCGGCAGTCAGTTACACGTTACAAGAAGGTTCAAGACATGGTCATGTCAGTGCAAGGGAGAAAAGGTGAACAGAGTTTACACATGCTCCTAATGCCAAAAATAAGCTGAATGGTTATTATTTGTCTTGGGCTGTTTCCTTTTCTCCAAGCCAAGACCCTTTTTAGGGCACATTTCACTTACATACTTACATGCTGTTGTATGCTATTTCATGCTCAAATCTGCCTGCTCAGTCTGAATCTGTCTAAATCTGTCTGTGTTCAGTCTAACTGGATCCAATTAAATAGCTTTCCCCCCCCCCCCAGACAAATTGAAAGAAGAAGAAAGTGACGAGAGCAACAGTGACAGCTCTCTCTCCATGTCAATGGCGATGTCTGTTTCCATGGATGCCGATAAGTCCGTCCTGTCATGTGCTGAGGAAGTGAAGAGTCAAGATGAGGTACGGCGTCTAAATTCAGTGTGTCTGAAACTGGCATTATGTCAACCCCAGACAGTCTTGCGTGCGTTGGAGGGATTCTGGAGCTTGTTATTAGTTACTGTTTCTCATTTGGCTCTATGGCATGGTTTCTGTTTTAACTTGCCAATCTTTCTGTAAGACCCTTGATATTGTTTTATTTTTGAACTTCTCAAGTTGAGCCAACATGAGCAGATGACATTCGCTGTCAGCTCGCTCGGAGTCTACATATGATTCATATTAGAGCTTTTGCAAAGCATGCAGGATTGATTTCAGTTGTAACCTTCAGCCTGTTCATTTTAAGTTGCAACAAGCCAGAAGTAGACAGCTCTCTGGGCCAAGTTTATCTGAGTGAAATTAAATCTTGTGTATTCAGACATGTTGTGGACTTCTCTCTCTGGAACAAAATAAAATGTACGAACCTGGGTGATATCCGTTGCTGCGTTCAGTTCAGGGTCCTTAGACTTTATTTCTGATCACATACTCTTATCCACATTTAACTCGGGGTTAGAGGTGTGCAGCAGGACAGACATTCCCTGGGAGCCAGGAAATAAAAGTTGCAAGCATGGGACATTTTCCTCAGTCAGTAAAAATGTCCTACGGTTGCAACTTTTTTCCTGACTCCTTTGGAATCCCTGTTCTGATTGACACCCCTAACCCACTTGCCATGCTGCGTTACAGCTCTGTGTGTTTTTATCCTCATTGTCCACTGGAGTGATATCTGAAACTTTTTGTTTCCGTGATTAGCCAACGACGTTTATCAGCACACTGCATGTGTCTTCGCTCTCATCCACACCACAACCGAAACTAGAGGCTGATGTAAACCTGGAGCCAGTGCAGTCACAGAGGTGAGCTTCTCAATTCACTTACAGGATCTGCTTTCTGGAAATAAATATTAGGCAGGCAGGCGGGCTGACTATCTATCGGTGTGATCGGATCACAGAAAACCCACTACTAGAAGGATAATATAATTTCAAAATAAAGTAGATAAATTTATCACATCCTTAACCCTTTTATTGCATTTATGCTTAACTCACCACCAGATCATTCACTTTATTCTTTGTCATGTTTCCTGTACACTCCATAGTATTCCTTACAGCTCTGTTTGCATCCCAGTATCTCAGACTTCTATAAATAAATGTTAGTCTAATGCATGTCGGCTTTCTCTTGTCACTACATATTAGAACCGCAATGCTTGGTCATACAACATCTCCTTGCATTTATTTTCTTTACTTTTTCCTCCATTTCATTCCAGTTCATCACCTGACTATGTTTACATCCCAAACTTGCTTGTCCATCCCTCCTTTCCCTCCATACTAGCATTCCAATACATGTGTGTTTATCCTGTATAGTGATGCAGTGCATCAGGAGCCATGTCAGTCACAGGAGCCCGTGATAAATACCAGTCTGGAGTGAGTATGTTTGAGCTGCAAATAAGGGGAGGTTTCTCAGCCATCTGAAATCATCCTCTGCTTTGCAACCTGTCCAGAGTATGTTTGTTTTCATTTATGAATACATGTATTAGGAAATAATACATGGAACTCTGTTATGGTTGATGAGCACAAAGTGGTTTTGCTTGACTATAAAAGAGATAAATCTGTGTTGTTGCCTTTTATGGTTGTTGTTTAGTGTTTATAGAAGTGAATAGAAGTCAAATTTTGTGGATCAATTCTAAATCTTTAAAGCCCTGTTTGAGCTGAATAAGTTTCACATGGGTTAGACATTTTACATTTTACAAATGTCCATATTGTAGAAAATTTCCATTGAAATGATCTCGCTGGGTAATTTCTACTTCCGTGCATGTTCATGCTATGACAATCATTATAATGATCTGTTTTAGCGAAAGCTGTAATTCTGGGGCAGTTATAAATAGGCTTCTTGTTGAGAGTTACACCTACAGAAATATATATATCTGGTTGTATGCAGCTTTTGATTTGTCAGGCTGTGGACGTTTGGACATTTTACAAAGATACTTTATTAAACTCGCATTACTGAACCGTATCTGGTACTCTGAGAGTTTTAGAGTGTTTGTCTGTGAATGAATAATAAACATGGGTTCATCTTTTTGCAGAAATGTGGAGGTTTCCAAATCTAGCAGCCTGAGCAAACTGGATGGCAGCACTAGTGAAAAGGTGACGTTTCAATTCACTCAGTGACTGTAGGGGGAAACATTTATTTAGATTTACCAATATGAGCATTATTTGTGTCCCAGTAGAGCTTCATTAGCAAATCAATCAGTGTTTATTAAAAGCTTTTTTTTTTTTGTTTTTAATCCCAGAGGCCTTTGGCAGTTGGAAAGAGTCCAGCAGAGGTAGGTTTTGCTCATCACTATTTTCTCTGATTTCTTAAATATTTTATGAGGAAATCCTTGTGAAATGATGTTTCTCATTGCTGTAGAGTCGTGCTTTTGATGAGTTCAACAAAATTACAACCTTACCACCAAAATCCACTGGCAGCTCCCGTGCTGTGGAAGATGACAGTTTTGGCACAAAGAAAGCGAGATCCTCCTTCGGACGAGGTTTCTTTAAGCTCAGAGGAGGCAAGAGAACAGCCAGTGCTCCTAATCTTGGTAAATCCTACTTTCTTTTCCGAATAGTATTTTGTACCTGAGAAATCTTCTTCAGCTATCCTTTAAAAGGTCCTTAACTATTAAGCATTCAGACAGAATGACCAAAGTTTAGTTGCAGTAAATTCCCTATATACACTATATTGCCAAAAGTATTCGCTCACCCATCCAAATAATCAGAATCAGGTGTTCCAATCACTTCCATGGCCACAGGTGTATAAAATCAAGCACCTAGGCATGCAGACTGTTTTTACAAACATTTGTGAAAGAATGGGTCGCTCTCAGGAGCTCAGTGAATTCCAGTGTGGAACTGTGATAGGATGCCACCTGTGCAACAAATCCAGTCGTGAAATTTCCTCGCTCCTAAATATTCCACAGTCAACTGTCAGCTGTATTATAAGAACGTGGAAGTGTTTGGGAACGACAGCAACTCAGCCACGAAGTGGTAGGCCACGTAAACTGACGGAGCGGGGTCAGCGGATGCTGAGGCACGTAGTGCGAAGAGGTCGCCAACTTTCTGCAGAGGCAATCGCTACAGACCTCCAAACTTCATGTGGCCTTCAGATTAGCTCAAGAACAGTGTGCAGAGAGCTTCATGGGTTTCCATGGCCGAGCAGCTGCATCCAAGCCATACATCACCAAGTGCAATGCAAAGTGTCGGATGCGGTGGTGTGAAGCACGCCGCCACTGGACTCTAGAGCAGTGGAGACGCGTTCTCTAGAGTGACGAATCGCGCTTCTCCATCTGGCAATCTGATGGACGAGTCTGGGTTTGGTGGTTGCCAGGAGAACGGTACTTGTCTGACTGCATTGTGCCAAGTGTAAAGTTTGGTGGAGGGGGGATTATGGTGTGGGGTTGTTTTTCAGGAGCTGGGCTTGGCCCCTTAGTTCCAGTGAAAGGAACTCTGAATGCTTCAGCATACCAAGACAATTTGGACAATTCCATGCTCCCAACTTTGTGGGAACAGTTTGGAGCTGGCCCCTTCCTCTTGACTCTTGGCCCCAACATGACTGTGCACCAGTGCACAAAGCAAGGTCCATAAAGTCATGGATGACAGTCTGGTGTGGAGGAACTTGACTGGCCTGCACAGAGTCCTGACCTCAACCCGATAGAACACCTTTGGGATGAATTAGAGCGGAGACTGAGAGCCAGGCCTTCTCGTCCAACATCAGTGTGTGACCTCACAAATGCGCTTCTGGAAGAATGATCAAAAATTCCCATAAACACACTCCTAAACCTTGTGGACAGCCTTCCCAGAAGAGTTGAAGCTGTTATAGCTGCAAAGGGTGGACCGACGTCATATTGAACCCTATGGATTAGGAATGGGATGTCACTTAAGTTCATATGCGAGTCAAGGCAGGTGAGCGAATACTTTTGGCAATATAGTGTATCATTGCTGGATATGTTGCTTTGCTGTAGATGCACAGCAATAACTGGATGCATTACCTCTCACCTCTCCTTAATTAAAGGAAAGCTCCTTCCTGAAGCACATTAAATGTGTTCGTATTGAAGTATTTGCAGTGAAAAGCTAGATTTTGTGTGTCTGAGATCTCAGGGAGATGCTGCCAGCCCAGTTGCTAGTGTATTTCGTGTGAGAAAAATTGTAACCATCCCAAATCATCTCATATGGCGGTTTTAAGAGGACAGTGAGGTTTCCCTGTCAACTCCTAAAAGCCTCTTTTCTCACTCACTTCTTTTAGTGATGTTCAGTGTCATAAATGAGAACAACATAAAACATCATAAATGAGACCAACATAAACAAGACAACAACCATGATGATGTTGGAGGTATGAGAGGTGGAGAGATTAAAGAACTAAAGCTCTGCTGCATCACTCTCTTATTCCCTCATGCCCACTGGCACAATTTTCAGAAGGTAGCTGAACAGCGACCCAAAGTGAATGTATACCAGTGTGTCAGTGAAAAATGTTTAAACCGAAAATTCAGTTCAGAATATAATCATAAAGTAGATATTTTTTTGCAACATCACATATTGCTGATAAATACTGCTGTTATTCAGGGTGGATCTTCCCTTTAAATATCCACATCCCTTTACTTATGTTTTGTCAATCTGTAACCAAAGGCTGCATGCTGTTAAATTATCATACACCGATCAAGCATAACATTATGAGCAGTGAGAGGTGAGGAGATAATCAGTGTTATTCACTTCATCATGGCACCTGTTAGTGGGTGGGATATATTAGGCAGCAAGTGAACATTTTGTCCTCAAAGTTGATGTGTTAGAAGCAGGAAAAATGGGCAAGCGTAAGGATTTGAGCGAGTTTGACTAAGGGGCAATTTGTGATGGCTAGACGACTGGATCAGAGCATCTCCAAAACTGCAGCTCTTGTGGGGTGTTCCCGGTCTGCAGTGGTCAGTATCTATCAAAAGTGTACATTAAGTTCTGTAAGTATCCTTTATGACCTTTTAAGTTGCGAGGTGGGGCCTTTGGAGTCCCCATCTCGCAACTTACAGGACATAAACAGGATCTGCTGCTAACATCTTGGTGCCAGATACCACAGCACTTCACACTTCAGTTATCTAGTGGAGTCCATACCTCGATGGGTCAGGGCTGTTTTGGCAGCAAAAGGGGGACCAACACAATATTAGGCAGGTGGTCATAATGTTATGCCTGGTCAGTGTATGTCACAGTAGTGAAGTCAGGCAAAATGTTAATTTATCTTTACACCTGAAAGTCCATTTAGTTTTATGCATGGTTTTTCCACCAGATTTCCCTTCTCAGAGCAAGCACAACTGAGCACTAATGGCAAATGAAGTACACTGCACAATTTTCTGTCGTCTTTGGTGTATTTTGTCATTCCACTCATGCCACTTTACCAGAAGGAGCCGGCTGGCTTTGCAGACTATGGAAATGTAGCTCCTACCAATAACATGTTATTCCAGAACCACATTCCTCCACATATCAAATCTCGCCACTTTCACACAACTGTGTTCCCATACACACGGACGAGACCGTGCACCAGAACTGGCTTTAAGGTTCAGCCATCGTCTATTAAATATCACTGTTTCATAATTTGCGAAAAATTGTCTTGTGTATTGAACACACGCATGTATTTTCATGGATTTTCATTTTCCCTCAGCTTCACTTACTCTTTAATTCTGACCAGATGTCCTCTGCATTGATGTCATGTAGCAGTGTTACTAATGTTTGTTGTAGGATTGTTTTCCACTGGGCTTTATGAATGTGTTTGTGTCCTCAGTTTGAATTAGCATCAACTTTTATTTCTTTCTTGTGAAATCTAATAGTATTGGGAACTCTTGTCAGGTCCCTGCAGCAGAATGTAACTTGTTGTTTATGTAGCTTCTGCTATATGTGTGTGTTTGAACAGCTGAGACAGAGCACAACGGCATGGACCACCTGGACCTTGCAGGGATGCCACAGAAGTCAAGCAACAGTGACAGCACAAACACTCTGTCCAGCTGCCTAGAGGGCAAGAAGAAGTCGAAGGGAATTAAAGCATTCTTAGGAAAGTGAGTAGACTATTTAACAGAGAGAATGAGAGAGAGAGAGAGAGAGTGTGTGTGTCATAGGTATTCCCTTAATTCCTTACCTTTAACCAAACCGCTATACACTACTCCTCACTAAAGGCTTACAAGAAGTCAGTCAACAACATTCACCTTAGATGACAACGTCTCAGAGAATGAGTTCAAGCGGGGAGGAGTCCGAGCCACAGCCGGTCCCAGGCTGGGATGGTCACGTGACCTGCACAACACAAACAGGTCAGTCACTGTGTACAAACACAAATGGGCTGCTGTTGATGATCAAGTAAACAATCCAACACTAACATGTGTGAAGAGAGCGCCCCCTGGTGGTGATCCGAAGCCCTCACACTCATCAAAAGTACAAGCACTCTTGTTAAATTGCTAATGTTTCAGATAAACGTGTTGAAGTCTGAGAAAAGACCAAACATCCCTTAAAAAAAGGCATATTATTCAGGCAGTATTGTAAAACAACTACATGGAAATGTACTGTGTAAATTTGGTTTATTGCTTAATGAGTTTTTACTTTAATGTCCATTTAAGGTTTCTGGAAACATTTCAGTTCAGGAAAGTGCTTAAAACTAATAAATAATAGGAAAGCAACTGTGAACAAACTTTCTGTCCACTTTGAACAAATGTAGTCTAAAGCTTGTACAAATTGCATTAATCTTTATCAGCCCTGTCATACTAGATAGCAGGCACAGCAACTGCAGTACATCCACTATCATCCACTTGTATGGTCTGAGTTGAGGGAGGTCACATGACTGCATTACATGACTGAAAATATGTTTTTGAGTATCTCTATTTTCTCAGGCCACATTAAAATGTAAGCAGTGTTTCTAAAGGGATCTATTTGTTAAAGCTTTTCCAAAAAGCTTAATTTTTGCTAGACTCAGTAGGTGTGGATACATGCTGCCAAATAATCCGAACGTACAAGGATTGATAGCTCATTTAAACACCCTAATCGATCTACTTGAGCTTGATTTAAATGAAATTTTGGGTTGAATCTGACTATTTTCTCAACAAGATTTAAAAATTCCTATTGCACATGGTCAGTGCAGTGGTGTGTAGGCTCTATTTACAGCTTACATTTGCAGGGTTTTTTGGTAATGTATGTAATACACATGTAAACGAATATTAGAAACACGATGGCGATGTGTAGTGCACATATAAACAGTACATTTGGAATTTGCAATCAGATGTAATGTAAACATACCTACAGGTGAGAGGTATGAGACGAAGATGCCTTTTCAGATTTAGTTTGATTAATGTGGTTGCAGCCTTATGCTGTGTTTACGCTTGCCTTATTTGGGATCTGTAATTGTGTGTGTATCAGTGAGGTGGATGCTCCATTTGCACGTTGGTCCCGGGAGCAGGTGTGTGACTGGATGCATGAGCAGGGACTGGGCCTGTACGTGAACCTGGCCAAACAGTGGATTTCCTCGGGACAGACGCTCCTACAGGCTTCTCAACAGAACTTAGAAAAGGTAAGCATTCACTTCATCATATGTAGATCTCCTTAGAGCCTTAGTGTAATTTTGCTTTGTTTTTATTTGGGAAATATATTTAGGATAAAATGTGTTTTTTATGGTTTAAATATTTGCTGTCAAGATAGTTGCTATAATATAGATCTACATCCAGAGAGTTATACCTTGGAAGAAACACTATCTATAGAGCAAGATCTACAAGTTGATGAGTTTATATTTTTTCCCACCTGTGTTCATTACTCAATACATTGTTATCTGTTCATTTTTTGGGGGGAAACTGGCTTGTGAATAATGTGATTCTGGTACAGCCTTATAGATCTTTGGTAAAGAACATTCAGATTTTTCTTCTTTTTTTTTTGTGAAAGGCAATTGCTGTAACAAATGATTAAGTGATGTTAATGATTATGAGTTATAAGTTAATGATTAACTTATCTGTTTACGTTAATATGGATTTAGGATGTTTGTAATTAGATTTCTGGTACAGTAATCCCCCTCTATATCGCGGTTCATATATCACGGTCTCAGTATATCGCAGATTTTTATTTGGAACATAAAATTTTTTTTTGCAGGTTTTCCCGGTATATCGTGGTATCCGCAAACCTTAGTGAACTGTTTTTATGTTGAAATAAGGTAATTTATTAATAAAAATATTATTATGAATTAGAAAATATAAACATTAATTAAAATGAAGTAAAATGTTAATGATATATAAAATACTATTTACTCAAGAGACAAAGAACATGTAGCGTTGTTTAGGAAAGCGTGGTGCGGGGATGCTGAAAATCAAAATACAGTACAGATGGAGGAACGGGTCTGGCCAATCAGAATGCCCCATTCATTTAATCACGGTTGTGATTGGCTGCTGGCTATGCGTGCAGTTGGGGAAAGGGAAGCAGAATTCTTCAGCATCCCAGTTTTTCACGTTACTGTCCCGAGTGTTTGGTTTTGTTCAGTGTATGCTGTATTTTTACGGTTTCTCTGCAAGCCCTATTATGTCGCCCAAACACTCTGCACCTTCTAAGGCTTCTGGCATGAAACATACATACATGTTTACTACACTATACTTTACTATAAATGTGATATTTCTGCGAATTTACCCAAAATTCATCTCGCTATATGCTTGGAAATGTTTTCTGTGAGTGTTTTAAAGAGTGTGGGAGGGTCATTTACGGCTTAAACAATACAAAAAACCATTTGAGGGTGGCGTCTGTGTATCGCGGATTTACGTTTATAATAAACAGGGGAATACTGTACTAGATGCTCCTCAGAAAATATCAAGGGTCAGTATGAACAAAAAGAAGACCTAAAGAAACTCATTAGTTGGATCTCTATAAGAGCCAGAATTCACAGACTATGCTGACGGTGCGGTTATTTCTACCTCTGTTGTTTTTTTCCTGTTGTTGTAGGTTTTCAATTTAATAAAACAATAAAATTAGGGAAAAAAAAAAAAACCTCTCCTTTAGGTTTTGATGGCAAATTTCCATCCTTTAATGGACAATGAATCTTCAGAATTTGAATGTTTTACTTACTTGTATTAATGACTAGCCGTGTATAAAGTTGTTTGCATGCTGTGATCCTTACCAGCCTTGTTATATTTTAAACATATAGTGTGTGTGTATGTGTGTGTAGGAGCTGGGTATCAAGCATCCTCTGCACAGGAAGAAACTGCAGCTGGCTCTACAAGCACTGGGCTCTGAGGAGGACGACAACAAAGGCAAACTAGACTACCAGTGGGTGACAAGTAAGGAATGACTTTTCCAATTTCCACATTCCAGTTTTTATATTATTAGAAATTTGAAAAATATTTTTCCTCCTAAATAAAATTTCATTTCGGTCCCTTTCCCCAGGGTGGCTTGATGATATCGGACTTCCTCAGTACAAAACTCAGTTTGATGAGGCCAGAGTGGATGGGCGAATGCTTCACTACATGACTGTGGTGAGTTTTCTGTCTTAATGCCAACAGGCCACAACTTTGTACACCGGTCATTTGTCCCAGCTTTGTAATGCATGCACATTTCCCACGTAAATGTTCACATAAATACTGTACATTGTTCAGAATTCTACTTCCTGTTGCTCTACACACAAGTCCAGGTATTCTAGCAGAACTATTTTACAAGGGGTATTTGTAGGTGAGCAGAAATGACAGAAGGGCAGAAATCTCCTGCATACTACACGCATTCACCTTGTAGTAAAACAGCTAGACAGAAAATAAAAATGCTAGACAGACCTGACTATCTTACGAGGATTAACCACATCACATAGCAGAAATGTTGATCAGCTACATTAGAAACTTTCTAGAAGAGGATAACAATTATATTTGTTTTCTTTAGTCTGTGTGAATACATTTGCAAATTCAGCATAGGATATCATATTAGCTACCACTTTTTGTTCATTTTCTAAGTACGCAAGACTCAAAAGGGCAGTACACCAGAGCTTTTAGTTGCACATTGGGCTAGCTAATGAATTTCTGATTTGTCCACTTCAGTAGAGTTTGATTACTTTTAACAATGACCTGTGTTGTGGTGATCAGGATGATCTGCTGTCTCTGAAAGTGGGAAGTGTGCTGCATCACCTCAGCATCAAGCGCGCTATCCAAGTGCTCCGCCTCAACAATTACGAGCCCAACTGTCTACGCCGCAGACCCTCAGATGAGGTGTGTATGCTGCTGGGATTTCCCATAATATTGTCTTAACATTAACGCTTTGTGTAAGCAATGTTGTTTCCAATTCTCTGTCTTGGTAGAACAACATCACTCCAGCGGAAATCTCTCAGTGGACCAATCACCGTGTGATGGAGTGGCTGCGTTCTGTAGATCTGGCAGAATATGCACCCAATCTGAGGGGCAGTGGAGTCCATGGCGGACTGATGGTGAGATATACGATGGAGGATAACTAACTAAGTGTATGATCAGTATGTGAGATTGAGATTTGACGATATTTGAATGGACATATCTTTGTGTGTTCAGGTTCTAGAGCCTCGCTTTAATGTGGAGACAATGGCACTGCTCCTGAACATTCCTCCCAACAAGACCTTGCTCCGAAGGCACCTGGCAACTCATTTTAACCTGCTGGTGGGCTCAGAGGCTCAGCAGATGAAGCAGGAGTGTATGGAGAATCCTGATTATATTTTACTTACTGCAACCGCTAAAGTCAAGGTACAGCTTACTAACCCCACTACAGGAACTACACTGTCTTTTATTTTACTCTTGGTCTTAACTCTCATTCTGTGTTGTATTTAGCCAAGAAAACTGGCATTCGGGAGCTTCGGGACTTTGAAGAAGAAGAAGCAGGAGGATAGTGATGAGTATGTGTGTCCCATGGATGTGGAAATGCCGAAAGGACACAGTTTCCAGAAAGGCTTCAGAAGCGTGGAGCTGCACATTTACGAGGACGACCTGGACAGACTAGAACAGGTGGAGTTATTAGGATCCATGTAGGACATGAGCTAGGTTAATCTGTACCCTTGACTGGTTCCATTTCTGGGGAGAGCATGATGTTCTTATTTTCATTTTTTTTTTCTTCCATTTTAATTGTTGATTTTTCTTTTTATTATTAAGTTATTTTTTACATTTTATATTTCTGTTGGTTGCCAGTTGTGGCTGAACTCCAGGCCCAGATCCAGGATTTCTCCTGGCCTCACTTTTCCATGTTTTCCTGGGTCTCCTCTGGGCTACTCGGCACTCTGTGCCATAATATGCTTGTGTTTGCTTTGTGTAGTGTTTGTGCATCTATGTGGCTCCACTGATCCCTAGTGCTGCATTGAGATCGATGGAGCCTAGTGATGCTGCAGCTGTCCAGATTGTGTAGGCCATGCCAGCCTCGGTCATCAGAGGGACTGTGCCTTTGAAATTTGATCAACAGCTTTTGGACTCACTCTTTTATTTAATTTTTGTTTTGTTTTTTTAATTCTAAAATTGAATCATGTCCCTGTGTATGAGTGAGACGCCATATGTCACTTCTTACCTAATCTAGACTGTTCCATTTATTTATTTATTTATTTATTTATTTTTGTATCCACAGATGGAGGATTCAGAGGGCACTGTGCGACAAATTGGAGCTTTCTCAGAAGGCATCAACAACCTGACGGTAAACAGGACGACAATATAAAATAAACGTTGTATGAAACATTTTAGAATGTGTAATGAGCGCAAATATTTTGTGATTCAGAGTATGCTGAAAGATGACGAGTTCTTTAAGGAGATTGGAACATCGTCACCCAACCCCAGCGTGACTGACGACGACTCCAACGTCTGAGGAAGGGTTTTGGGTTCAACTGCCCATAGTGGTGCTGCTGTGATAAAAACTGACTGTGCCAACCTCTCTGCACATCTCTCTCTCTCTCTCTCTCTCAATCTGTCAGTACTAGCTATACCCTGTGAGTGTATTTCCCCTTATGTAAACTCGTATAAAAGACACAATGCAGTATTTGCAGTGCAGAGTAGGTGTCATTCTTCCAGCTAAAATATGAGTCAAGGTTGTGAATATATCTCTCTGGAGAAGATGTAAGAGTATATTGAAGAGTCAGTCTTGTGCTTAAAATTTTTATAAATACGATGTAGTTGCTTCAGTTACGTATTTTTTTAAGGAGAGTTTTTAAGGGAATAATGGCAGCCCTACTGTAGTTTGCCTCCCAACTGGGGACTGGAGATTTTATGCAGTTTTTTCTACTGGACTTTCACTCCCATTTGTAGTGTCCAGTATGGCAAACGGAGCACAGTGACACTTTTAACCTCTGAATAGAATTTATTTTTAGAAATGAGACTTCTCCTATTAAGAACTGCCAAATTCCACAATGATCACATGATGTGTGCCATTTTTACATCTTTCTTAAAATATTTTCACAGTATTTGATGTATTTATAGGTCCATTTGAACCTAAATATTGAATATGTGCATTGATGTCTATGTTTGCATGCAATATCTTTAACACTACCAAAACTCAGAACATGCCTTGTAAAGGAATGGCGGCCCATCCTGGTTATATTCCTACCTTTGTGCCCAGTGTTTCTGGACAATACACCGTATCTTCCTTGACCCTAACTACAATAAAGACATTACTTCAGATGAAATGTAATGAAAACTCAGTACAAAGTATTGAATGCCGTATTTGTACAGTTGCATTTTATTTAAGCTTTTCGGTCTCTCTCTCTTTCTTAAAAAAAATATTGTGCATCGATTAACATATCAAACTTGTTCTTATTACATTTCAAAGCAATGTTTTTGTTTTTATCAGCCATATTTGTATGTTGTCTTCTTATGCTCATTTGTAAAAGGTCAATAAATTAAAGTACAGCATAATCTCATTTATGGATTCCATGGAGTGTTTTTCTGTACAAACTCACTGGTTTTATTTTATCCTGACTTTCTTTGTCCTAAATAGACTTGGCATGGATTAAGCAATGTACAGCAGAAAAGCAAAAAAGTTCAGAATTTCCAAATGCTACACTCTGTATATTCCCATTTACTGAATTCTTTTGTGTTTTCCAGCTTTATTTTTTTAATCTTTGTAATGGCACTGGTTTCTATTCAGCTCTATATTGGAGAAGGTTGAACAGGTTCCTAAAATGCCTTCCAGTTTGCTCGTTTGCAGCCTAGGCTTTGGTGGATTCCTGTACATTATCCTTGATTGAACATGTCTCAATCTGCATTACCAATTCCTGTTGAAGGTGCCAGGAATGCAGACTGCAGGCACAGTGGTAGATTTCTTGGGCTTGTTTGAATTAAGGATCCTTCAGAATTAGGATTCATCCTGCATCTAAACCTCAACTCCCACAGAAAGAAACAAGTTGTCTTGGCAATACGGGCACAAGCTGGAAGCATATGGCTTTCCTCATGAAAGAGATCTATTGTGTCCCATCAGAGAGAGATATCACCATATACATCCTCACTTGCTGGGCTCCAGAGAGCATGTTGGCGCTTCAGTGTGAGATTAGAACACATCATCTGGCTGTAAAATTCCTCCTAGATATTCTGAGAAATTGCCATAAACTGGTCGGTTCAAAAATTGTGACTGTCAGATACCTTAATTAATAAGGCAGCACATGTCACACTCTGTCTTGTTTAGTGCATGGGTATGTCCACAGTTTAGTAAAAATATATATATATAATAGGGTTAGGGTTAGGGTTAGCCAAACCTTATCCAGATTAATAACAGATAGGCTCTGCACAGATAGACTTTCTTGCCAAATCAATTCTGTTGATCAACTGCTTGATCAGAACACACTGGCCTATACACTATGCACTTCTACTACTACTACCACCACTGAATTTGCTCATTTTACAAAGAATTCAGCAGTGAGGCCACAGGGTTCCACTTGACCAGTGAGACCTACTTATTCAATTATTCTACAGAACTGTTCTGGCAGCTTTTCTCCAGTAGATCAGCTCACCCAAATAGACAGAGAAATCTGGCCTCACTGGTGAAGTGTAGGTTGATGACGGTCACCTCAAAGTCCAAGACAACATTCTTGCATGCTTGAACTCCTATTACGGATGTCTTGTGTGCTCTCGGGTAGAAGGTGTTCCACAGACAGGACGTAACAAACTTCCTGCAGGAACTGCTAAATAATAGAAACTCTCTCTCTAGGCTATAGGTGTATGTCACAGCACTGTGGAGTCTTACTGGGGGCTTGTTAACTTATCACTGCAAGAGTGTGGCTTGGATTAGCGTCCCCTCACACTGGATTTGAAGCCTCTGAGTTAGTAACATCATTGCAACTAATTGTATTATTCTAATTGTGCATGAACACCTCCAGCGTCCTGGGTTCGAGTCTCGCTCCCGCTCACTGTGTGTGTGGAGTTTGCATGTTCTCCCCGTGCTTGGTGGGTTTCCTCCGGGTGCTCCGGTTTCCTCCCACAGTTCAAAGACATGCTTCTAGGCTGATTGGAGTCTCTAAATTGCCCGTAGTGTGTGAGTGAATGAGTGTGTGTGTTGAGATGATCGATCTGATAAGCGGTACAGACAATGAAATGAAATGAAATAATTGTACATTACAAAGCAAGTAGATCATAGACTGTAGTATGTGAATAATATCTCAACATCCTTAACCTATTAGTGTGTTTTGTTAAAATCTCATTTGATTATATGTATACCTGGAACATTATATTGAAATAAGTTGTTAGTAAAATTGTTGTTCGTTTGGAATGAAAACCTGCATCCACACCGGCCTTCTGAGGATAAGATTGGACACCACAGCTCTAAGGAACCAACGACCTATAACTCTGACCTATTTACCTGAATATATATTATACAACAATATAACAGAGTTTGCTCTACTTTGGGCAGTGGTGGCTCCAACAGTTAAGACTCTGGGTCACTGGCAAGAAGGTTAGTGGTTCAAACCCCAGAACTGCCAAGAACAAGGCCCTGAACACACTGCCTCAAGGGTGATGTATCACAGCTGACCCTGTGCTCTGATCCCATCTTCCTAACAAGTCAGGAAAGTGTTACACTCTGCAGTAATGTACTGTTCATGTCCAAATAAAGGTTTCTTCTAAAAACTGCTTATTTTAATATAATAATACAGGGTTATTTTAATTTCATTTCAAAGAAAAACCCACCCATAGGTTAAGGATGGGGAGGTATTATTCATTTTGTCTATATTAGACAAAATACTAATTAAGATGCTTGTATTACCCATTACTGTTTGGGACACATCCCACACTATTGCATGTGATTTGATTCGTTTGAATGGAACTATAAATATTGAATAGGTAACAGTTTAGACACCCCCAGTACACTACATTTATGCTCTTGTACTTTTATGAACATTATTATCTATAACAACCTGTTTTTATTGCCGGGTTTCATTTCTGTGATATGAGTCTCTCTTAAATAAAAAAAAAAAAGAGCCTCACCCACCCATTTCTGGATTTGGGGAGTATTATATAAGTAAGTGGTAGGTGTTTAGACTTGTGTACAGCAGTCTGTGTTTCAGCCGAGGAAGAGTTCAGACTTCAGTTTTGCTTCACAGGGAAACAAAGAGCCATGGCTAGCAGGTCAGATATGCGTGCTGTTTTATTCTTTAGAGCTTTAGCATTCTTGTCTCACACTGATTAATGTTTTTTTTCCCCCAGACAATGCACTATAAACTATGTGCTATGAGATCCTACAGACTGTACTGTTTGGTTCTTCCTGTAACCAATCCAGGCTGTTTGAAATGATTTGATGTGCAATAAATATAATATAATAATCCACTTTCAGGCAACTATGGGGAGGTCTTACTGTTCTCCTGGCCTTCTTTGCACATATGAGTGCAGCAGCGTGAGTTGAGCTTTTTCTTTAGATACTCGTTCCATATGTTATATTTACACATGTTGCTGAAATTCTTGCAAAATCTACAGCCAAACTGTAAACCAGGAGCTGTCTAACATAATCTGTGACCTCTGGAAGTTGGACGCCAATCGATTGACACCTGGGACGGACTACAAGATCTCACTGCAGGTATACCATTATGGCTTATTATAATATATGATAAGTAATAGGACATAAAGAGGGTGAGAGGAGAGTGTTTTCTCCGCTATTCCATTTAAGAAACCAAATCCTTTTTATTTTTTATCCTATGATGTTGTAATATTATAAAAGTTGAAGTTCTTTGTCTTACAATCCTCTTTACATTTCTCGTCCGTAAACCAAAAAGGGTCGAGCTGGTTTTGTACCCAGAGGGAGCAAATTCGTGGTCGATCACGCTTCATCTCCTCTCTTCTCCTATGTGGACGAGAACAAACTGCAATCCATCACTACATACGCAAGTAAGAGAAAAACAGATTCTTTCGGTTTGTGAATATTTCTGCTTTGATTTGTTTTCTCACAGAAATCCTCAACAATAATGCACTGTAAAAAATATTTTTCCAGATGGTTAAACTTGGAAATGAATTTGAAAAAGAAAACTCAACTTGAACTCAAGTAACCAAGACAATGGATTACTTTAAGCTGAATTTTTAAAACTTGAGTTCAGTATTCAAACCGTGACAATTGACGTTAGAGAGAAGAAATACGTTCACATAAACAGGACAAACTTGTTTTACACTGTGTGCAGCTTTAACAGCTTTAACGTGCTCTACTTCTTAAAACAGATGCCATAAAAATCTGCTTGGCTTGCACAAAAGCTTACATTTTCCCAGGAGCAGCTCTGGACATGCCTTTCTCACAGGCGTGCCAGGATTCTTTATCCAACTGTGAGGCTTCCATTTTGCAGGCTTGGTTACAAAGAACCATTAATGAACTGTGAAGCATTTATTTAATGCAGCAACTCTAGCGTGATAAGAGCAGAAATGCAAGGAGAATATTTTCTCATTTCTGCTTGGAAGAGAACCCTAATAAAAGGAGTTGCTTGTGTAAAACAGACCGTCATTATTCATTTCGGACAAAGCCTGTTTATCTTTATAGAGATATGAAATGAAAGATTCTATTTTTGTTTATTAAAAATCAATTATGTATTCATTTATCAATTTCAACCAATACCTATTGAGAGAACTTTAAGTCTGTTTTCTGATTACAGAGATATTCTCCCCCTTCTTTTATTATTGTTATTATTATTTTTATTTTTATTTTTATTTTTATTTTTATTTTTATTTTTATTTTTATTTTTATTTTTATTTTTTAAATATACTGCATACCTATCAATCTGTCAAATGGTGTTTTATGCTGTGGTCATGCAGTGAATAATTGCCATAATTACATAATCAGATGAAAAACACAGCCTGTGATCATACAAATCATTAGTTTGTAAGCTTCAGTCTCTCTCACTCCCTTGTAGGGTTCATGAAGCTGCTGGATAACTATGAAAGGTCCACTGGTGTAACTGAGAAGGTGACTGATGAAGAGATTGCTGAGAATAACGCTTTCCTGGATGCTATCTTAGACACAGCGGTCATGAAGGTAAAAAAAATTTGTATAAGTGTGTGAAACCAAGAAATCTATTAGTTGAGCACAAAATATCCTAACAATAACACTTAAAAAACCCAAAACATAATTTAGTGTGCTAGGTTTGACAGATGTTCTTCCATTATAAAGCATCAACGATGGTCAACTGTGTTAATATTATAATAAAGAAACAAAGTAAATAATATGAGTTTAGTTATTGCATGCTCTTCCCTTTCACATGGGTTTCATCTGGGTTCTCCAGCTTCTGCCCACCTCCAAAAAACATTCCAGTAGGTAGATTTATGATTCTGAAATGCCCCTAAATGTAACCCTGTGTGATCACAGTGTCTGAGATGGAACTGAATCCGATCCAGGATATATTCTCACCACGTGTTCAGTGTGTGACGTGTCTGACTTTACATCCACAGTAATCTAGATAAGGATAAAGCAAATTTTGAAGATGATTGAAATGTTTGAAATGATCTATTCGAATCGAATCATTTTATTTGCCATGTACATTTAAAAAGGATTAGGATATTTTCTTGGTGTTTGGTCACGGCACGATACATTCAGTAGAGTTTACAACACTATTTAGTCTAATATCTTGGCCATCATTATAACTACCTTACTATATATATATATATATATATATATATATATATATATATATTTATATTATATATATTATATACCTTATTATATTATAACGAGGAAATGAAAGGGAATGTCCTTGAACAGTCATTCTAAAATCAAGGCTGTTCTCCTTTCCTTCCCCCTTCCTTCCCTTCAGTGTCATAGATTAGTCAGTTTTGCCTCCACATTTCATTTTTAATATCAAATGCACTCACTATTTAACTATGTCAAAATCATCCTTTTCTCTTAACAATACAACAGACACTGATCAGGCATAACATTATGAGCACTGAGAGGTGAAGTGAATAACATCTCCTCATGATCTCCTCATCATGGCACCTGTTAGTGGGTGAGATATATTAGGCAGCAAGTGAACATTTTGTCCTCAATGCTGATGTGTTAGAAGCAGGACAATTGGGCAAGCATAAGGATTTGAGTGAGTTTGACGAGAGCCAAATTGTGGTGACTAGACGACTGGATCAGAGCATCTCCAAAACTGCAGCTCTTGTGGGGTGTTCCCAGTCTGCAGTGGTCAGTATCTATCAAAAATGGTCCAAGGAAGGAACAGTGGAAAACCGGCGACAGGGTCATGGGTGGCCAAGGCTCACTGATGCACATGGGGAGCAAAGGCTGGCCCGTGTGATCCGATCTACTGTTGCTCAAATTGCTGAAGAAGTTAATGCTGGTTTTGATAAAAAGCTGTCAGAATACACAGTGCATGATGGGTCAGGGCTGTTTTGGCAGCAAAAGATAGACCAAGATGATATTGTCATAATGTTATGCCTGATCGGTGTATATTGTAAAATACGAAAGGTTTTGTAGCCAGCTGTTGGCTATTCTGCAACATAAACATATGCAGAAAATTATTGTGAAATCGCTGCTTCTTCTTCTCCTGTCACATTGTGTTCTTAGGTGCAGCTCCTGGAAAATCAAACCCACAGTGTAACGATTAAACATGTAACAGCTAGTCTTGAGTGAAGTACACAATGACATGCCTAATTTGTTTAATGAAAGATTTTCTGAGGTTTTGTTTGTCTTTTGCAGAGGGCTCACCAGTATTTAGTTCAAAAGGGAAAATCAAACTTAAGCCTGAGGAAGTTCAAGAGTCAGCTGCACAACATCTGGTTCCGACTTTACCACAGAGATCGGACTTCAGGGTTAGTCTCTCTCTCTCTCTCTCTAAAATTGTGTCACACACCACACCTTATTGGCTGCATGCATTTATGTTTACTTAGAGGTCTACTGTTGAATGATATTTTAAGTATTGTGAAACTCTTTCTTTCTGCCTGCCTGTCTATCTGTCTGTCTGTCTGTTTATATCTGTCTGTCTGTCTGTCTGTCTGTCTGTCTTTTTTTAAACCTATACCTTCCTGTCCAGAGCGGACTCCAGTGGCTTTGAACATGTGTTTGTTGGTGAGACAAAATCCGGCAGTGACATTATGGGTCTCCACAACTGGGTCCAGTTTTACCTCCAGGAAAAGCAGAAACTCCTTGATTATAAGGGTTACAGAGCAACAAGAAATGACATGGTAATGTCGAACACCTCTGCTGTAAACAGCAAACTGAAAAATGTTCCTCCGAATATTTATGTATAAATTTGTTAGCTTAATCACACATGTTTCTGTTACAGTACTTCAAACAAGATTGTAGTGGATTTTTAGTTGTTAGACACAAATAAACCATATATAGAACTAGAGTAAGAAATAATTGCCGATGTAAATAATCATTTGAGAGCTACAACAACTTTTACTTACATTTGTGGACAAAGTTGGCTGAGAGTTTGTTCACCAGAAAATATCAGAAAATATGATGTCATTTCCTATAAAGGAACATAGGGATTTATGTTATGAAGACTATAAACTGATGCTCCCTAATCAGCCTCTTTTCTCTTTCTCTCTTTCTCTGAAAGTTAATTTGACAAAATAGGTTATTTTATAAAGAAACAGGAGAATAAAAAGCCTTCCGCCTTTAATAATCTAAACCTGAGATTTGTATTTGAGCCATCAATACTGCCACAGTCGTTGTCACAGAAAAATAATCAACACCTTCTGATCAAGGAGTTTTGATAATTCAGCATCATGGTCACTGAAAATTCATGATCCTTTTTGAGATTTTGGAATTTGACGTATACTCTGTTCTCTTCCTGTTAGCCGGATGCAGATGATCACGTCCTGAATGTGCAGTTCGGCTGGCATGGCCTGCTGAAACCAGTGGGCAGTACTTTCATTGGTGTCAGTCCTGAGTTTGAGATGGCTGTGTTTACCATCTTCTTCCTGACATCCAATGAGAAAACCAGCACTGCGGTGGTGAATATGGACCAGTACCAACTGGAGCTTGTTGTCAACAGACACGGACGCTCTATCGGCACTTCCTACCCCAAGCTACTGAGCAGCAACAACAGACACATAATGAGTAACTGAGCTTTACTTTTAAATGCTCAATTTGTCTGCTTGTAGCATTTGACATTCAACTTGTTTTTAATCGTCACAGACATTAAACTAGACATGACTTGAACTTTTTAGACTAAGCTGGCGTCTTTTAAAGACTACGGCATGTAGCATGTGTCTGAGCAATAAGGACACGTTCAAGTAAATTGTGAAAAGTTTATCCGTGTATTTGGAAAAAAAAAACCCTCTTAACTAAGAGCATGTCATTTGAAAAATATTGCACTAACTGTGTGATTTGCATAATGGATTCAACTCTTTTTAACCCTTGTTATTAAAGCTATAGCAAAGTAAAATGTTGTGCAAGTTGTCTTTATTAAGTAATAATGTCTACACAGTTTTCATCTACCATATAACCCAGAATATTGTTCATGTTGCATTGTTCTTTATGTACAATTTGTCAGTTATCATGTGGTATTTATTAGTGGACATGGAGCTCGCTAAACAGATGATGCATATCAACACATGGAACACAGTAACTTATTCCTGCAAAGTGATCTGTATGGCAGAGAAAGTCTTGATGAATTTCACCTAATTAGTATATACAGTCAAGTCCATAAGTGTTTGGACATTGACACGATTTTGATCATTTTCATGCAAACCAATCAATGAAAGGAAGCAACCAAGGTGTAACTGAAGTGTAGACTACAGTATTTTCTGAATAAAAAATACTGCATTAAGGAATTGAAGCCATTTTTTTTTTACACAGTCCAACCATTTTCAATTGACCAATTGACTGAATAGCAGTTTCATGGCCTCATTATTTCATAACAGATTATGGAGATAAAAGATCTGGAGTGGATTCCTCAGTGTTGAATGTGTGTTTGGTAGCTGTTCAAGGGAACCCTCAGTATACAGACCAAACAGATGTTGATGCAAGTGAAGTAGGCCATCAAAACACTGAATACATTTTGTATGCTTTTTGTATATAGAGACTGTTTCATTTATTTTTCATTTATATTTTCTATTTTATTAATATTTTTAAATACATTTTGTAGTTTTGAATACATTTGTATACACTGATCAGCCATAACATTATGAGCACTGAGAGGTAAAGTGAATAAGACTGATTATCTCCTCATCATGGCACCTGTTAGTGGGTGGGATATATTAGGCAGCAAGTGAACATTTTCTTCTCAAAGTTGATGTGTTAGAAGCAGGAAAAATGGGCAAACGTAAGGATTTGAGCGAGTTTGACAAGTGATGGTTAGACGACTGGATCAGAGCATCTCCAAAACTGCAGATCTTGTGGGGTGTTCCCGGTCTGCAGTGGTCAGTATCTATCAAGAGGGGTCCAAAGAAGGAACAGTGGTGAACCAGTGACAGGGTCATGGGCGGCCAAGGCTCATTGATGCACGTGGGGACTGAAGCCTGGCCCGTGTGATCCGATCCAACAGATGAGCTACTGTTGCTCAAATTGCTGAAGAAGTTAATGCTGGTTCTGATAGAAAGGTGTCAGAATACACAGTGCATGACGGGTCAGGGCTGTTTTGGCAGCAAAAGGGGGACCAACCAATATCAGACAAGTGGTCTTAATGTTATGCCTGGTTGGGGTATATACAGTAAGGGAAAAAATTATTTGATCCCCTGCTGATTTTGTACATTTGCCCACTGACAAAGAAATGATCAGTCTGTAATTTTAATGGTAGGTTTATCTGAACAGTGAGAGACAGAACAACAACAACAAAAATCCAGAAAAACACATTTCAAAAAAGTTATACATTGATTTGCATTTTATTGAGTGAAATAAGTATTTGACCCCTTTGCAAAACATGACTTAGTACTTGGTGGCAAACCCTTGTTGGCAGTCACAGATGTCAGACATTTCTTGTAGTTGGCCACCAGGTTTGCACACATCTCACATCTCAAGGAATTTGAGCCCACTCCTCTCTGCATCCACGACCCATTTTCAATGCCCTCCTTCAATTATATCCTCCAGTGTAATTCTGGGCTGATTCCTTGCTGTTCTCATGATCATTGAAACTCCATGAGGTGAGATCTTGCATGGAGCCCCAGACCGAGGAAGATTGACAGTCCTTTTGTGTTTCTTCCATTTGGGAATAATCGCACCAACTGTTGTCACCTTCTGCTTGGCGATGGTCTTGTAGCTCATTCCAGCCTTGTGTAGGTCTACAATCTTGTCCCTGACATCCATGGACAGTTCTTTGGTCTTGGCCATGATGAGAGTTTGGAATCTGATTGGTTGCTTCCTTCTGTGGACAGGTGTCTTTCATACAGTTAACAAGCTGAGATTAAGAGCACTCCCCGAGAGTGCTCCTACTGTAATCTCAGCTCCTTACCTGTATAAAAGACACCTGGGAGCCAGAAATCTTTCTGACTGATAGGGGAATAAATACTTATTTCACTCATTAAAATGCAAATCAATGTAGAACTTTTCTGAAATGTGTTTTCTGGATTTTTTTGTTGTTATTCTGCCTCTCACTGTTCAAATACATCTACCATTAAAATTACAGACTGATCATTTCTTTGTCAGTGGGCAAACGTACAAAATCATCAGGGGATCAAATTATTTTTTCCCTCACTGTAGATTATTTAATTTATATTTTTTTCATTTTTATTTTTCTTGTTATCTGAAGTAGTCTCTGTCAAAATAATTTCCTTTGGGATTAATAAAGTTCTATCTTATCTTATCTTATCTTATCTTATCTTATCTTATCTTATCTTATCTTATCTTATCTTATCTTATCTTATCTTATCTTATCTTATCTTATCTTATCTTATCTTATCTTATCTTATCTTAAAACAAACCTATCAGATAGATAGCAGAAACTTCAATAGTAGCCAAATCAACATTTTGGTACATTCTTTAAAAAGAATGAATGCATTAGCAAGCCCAGAAACACCACAACCTGGAAGAACACATAATTCAACTAAAGTGGATGATTGTAGAATTCTATAATTTAGCATTTATCCTGGTCCAAAACACTTTCAAGAAGGTGGGTGTATTATTGCCAAAAGCCTACAATCAAGAGACGCCTTCATGAATGTAAATACAGAGGGTTTATATCATGATGCAAGACACTTAAGAAAAGAAAGACCAGATTAGACTTTGCTAGAACATCTTAAAAAAAATAACAATGTCCAGTTTTGGAATAAGATTGACTGAAAAAAATATGAAGAAAGATAGGGCTCATGAGCTAAATCATACCACAGTGGAGACTGTGACATGGCATAGGCATGTATGTCTGCAAATGAACCAGGGTCAGTGGTGTTTATCGATGATGTAACTGCTGAGAGAAGTAGCAGGACAAATTCTGCAGTGTATAGAACTATACTTTCTGCTCAGATTCAGTCAAATGCTGCAAAACTGAAAGGATGGCACTTCACAGTAATGATGGATAATTATCCCCAAACATACCACAAAAGCATAGCAAGATCTTTTTAAAGTAAGAAATTTTTAATGGCCAAGTCAGTCACTTGACTTTAACCCAACTGAGCAGGCTTTTCACTTACTGAAGGCAGAAATACAAACCCAAACAAGCTGGAACTAAAGTGGCTGAAATATAGACCTAGAAAACCATCTCAAGGACAGAAGATTGTCCAAATATTTTTGAACCTGTGAAAATGGTGGGAAGCTAAAAAAAATAAAAAAATTAAGGCTGTGATTCCTGCAATGTTTTTGTTGCAACCATCTGAATTAAAGCTAAAAGTGTGTGCATTATAAATGCAGTGTGTACAGAGATACAGTTACAAAAATTGTGTCACTGTCCAAAAACTTAAGGACAGTGACTGCATATTTTAAAAGTACACAAACGGACCTCCTACTGATGTATTGCCAAACCTTTTACAAGGGCTACTTTTCAGTTCTTTGTGTGGGAAGGTTTCTAATTTCAACAAATGAAATGCTTGGTTAAATATAAATTGGAATGGCAATTAAGCTATTTGCAGTTCTGCTGAATCTGCCTGTACTTTGCATCACCCCAAAAGGCCAGAAAAGTCACAATAAAGTCATTAGTTTCATGAGCATAATTGACTGACTAGCTATACATAGCTTATAATTTTATATTTTTTATTGTTAAGAACAACTTCTTCACACTTTTGTAAGCCTTCATGCCACATTGGCAGAATGTTATTTTATGGTGGATGGAGAGTGTTGTGTATCATTAAATAATTCGATATATCTTTGAGAGTATTAATAAATAATTAATAAATAAATAATATCCTGTACATCTATTAATGCAACAATGTTTTATTAATTATTTATTTGATTCACTGTAGGTTATATAGATCATTCATTCATTCGTCCATCATTAGTAACCACTTTTCAGGCTTGCGATGTGACAGAATTACACCCTGGATCAAATGCCAGTCCATCACAAATAAAAGTTTGCTTTTTTATTTGTTAATTAATTACATTTTTTTAAATATATTTTTGCATATTTTTTATGTATTTCTTTTTGTTTCTTTATGTATTTGTTTGTTGTTGAAGAACATATTTACTGATTATTTATTGTGTGGAATATATTAGGCGGCAAGTGAACATTTTGTCCTCAAAGTTGTCCTCAAAAAATGGGCAAGCGTAAGGATTTGAACGAGTTTGATGAAGGGCCAAATTGTGATGGCTAGATGACCAGATCAGAGCATCTCCAAAACTGCAGCTCTTGTGGAGTGTGCCTGGTCTGCAGAGGTCAGTATCTATCAAATGTATCCTTTAAGTCCTGTAAGTATACTTTAAGTCCTGTAAATTGTGAGGTGGGGCCAATGGAACCCCCACATTGCAACTTAGTTGACTTAAAGGATCTGCTGCAAACATCTTGGTGTCAGGGATCTAGTGAGGTCCATGTTTCTGTGGGTCTGGGCAGTTAAAGGGGGAACCAACATAATATTAGGCACGTCAGAATGTTATGCCTGATCGTGTATGTTCATACAAATTTTAATTCGATCCCCATTTGTGCATAGTATAGCCTTTATTTTGACCCAGGTATTTGTGGTGTTTTATAAGTCAAGTCAAGAAAAGTCAAGAAGCTTTTATTGTCATTTCAACCACATATAGATGATGGAGTACATATGAAATGAAACAACATTTCTCCAAGACTATGGTGTTACATAAAACAACACAGGGCTACAGAAAAAAAGCAAAACAAAACATAAGAACACAGAGCTAAGGACTAAAGAGTAAGATGTCTTAGCCACATAAAGTGTGCAACCTGTAACAAACCAAACACTACAGGATATACTGTATTGGCATTGTGCAAATAAGAGATTAGTAAACAGTAAGAGGGTTGTGAACATACACAACATCTGCTTAAAAAGTAGATAATAATAAAAACGAATATTTCTGAAGTATTAACCTTCCAGATGCCTTCCTATAATAATAAAGAGGTTATTTCTGTGGGCGGAACTAATCAGCCTCACATTCACCCGGTCCATTTTTTGTGTTGCACTGTACTATTATTAGCATCGATTTAGCCGGTACGATTTGCCCGCTGCAGTGCCCTGTTCACGTGTATATTCAATTTCCGGTTGAAGTGTTGTTAGTAGGTGATGAAGTTTGTATTATGATTTGAAAGCCGAGATTTTGGCAGCTGTAGAAATAAAGCATGGACTTACTGAAGGAGGATTTTGGGGACTTGTCTCCCCAGCAGCTCGCAGCTCCAGTAGACACAGTGGAGGTAAGAGAGAGCATTAAAACCAGCACGAGCTCCAGTGCAGCATGCTTGAGCATGTTAGCCAGGTGGCTAACATGAGGTGTATCCCAAAGCCCCTGTATATATATGCACTCTCTATAGGTTATGAAGAAATAGAGATAATACCATATAAAATCTACTGTATACTTTTTAAAAACGTGGTGCAAAATAACTCCAGAGAATATTGTACATGTGTTTAAGAATAATTTGTGCTCTGTTTACTGAAGGAAAAATGGAAGTTGCTTCCAGCATTTTTGAAGGTAAGCATCCTGTCCAGTCACTAATATTAACCTAAAATATCAAGCTAAGAAATAAATAATACCAGTATTCCCAGTACCTTTTAAGATACTGTTTAACTTTTTGTTCCTTTGCAGATTAAAGGCTTGGTAAAACAGCACATTGACTCTTTTAACTACTTCATCAATGTGGAGGTAAGGACACGTTATTTAGACCAAGGAATTAGTTAGAAAGTGTTTTTTTGTTAATGCGCTGATCTCTCACATCATCTGCGGTCACATTTCCAGATAAAAAAGATCATGAAAGCCAACGAGAAGATTACAAGTGATGCAGATCCCATGTGGTATCTAAAGTAAGACTGGTTTCTATTTTTTTTTTTTCCTCCCCCAAATTTAACATTTTTCCTTAAGTTACACTGCTATGTTTCATTAATAGGTACCTCAATATCTACGTTGGGATGCCTGATGTGGAAGAGAGCTTTAATGTCACCAGACCAGTGTCTCCACATGAGGTAATGAATGACTTAAATGATCATCTATCCTGGTAGTCTGTTCATAATCTAGTGAAACACTTAAGCAGCAGCATGTCAGTTGTTCAGGAACAACAGCTCAGTGTAAACGTTTGCATCCGCTGTCTATAAAGCAAATAAAAATCTGAAATCCAGAAACTGAAATATGAGTATATTAGATTTCCTGGAGGGGGGCATTTTTTTTAACCACCCTTCTGGTTTCTAGACCTGATTTTAAAGAAGACTGAGCTGATTGTTCTAACTCTAACTAGGATTTCCTGGATGTAGTTGTTAGGACAAGATCAATGGAATTGCAGATATTTGAATTGATATTTTCTTTTTGCTCATACAATATCCATTTCATCACAGTTAAAATATTTAAACTAAACGTGTAATCATCTGGTCTTTGTTCAGTTTTGTATTTGTAGTTATTTAAAAACTTGGGTTGGGCAACATGAGCACTGATTAAGTCTCATTTCTTCATTATCCTCCAGTGTCGACTGAGAGACATGACATACTCCGCCCCCATTACAGTGGACATCGAGTACACCAGAGGCAGTCAGAGGATCATCCGTAATGCTTTACCTATAGGAAGGTACCTAAATTTATTCAGCAATTTCCAAATGATGAAAACATTGGACTTTCTGTTAATACACTGATTAATTAACAACTAAACCACACTAGGCTGTGAAGTCACTTATTTTCCAACAATGGCTCATCCTACATTGTTTTATTCCTCTTATACCAGAGCAATTTGCTAATGAAATCACACGTTGTGCATTTTGTTCCTGTATAGTTGCATTTACTGTTATGTAACTACCATGAAACAAGATCCTGTTCCAGGTATTGCTTGTGTTATAGCTGCTATAAACTGTCAGTCCATCAGCAGCCTTACTTTTTTTCCTCGCTCTTAAAATTACTGACAAAAACAAAAAACCTGCGGCTTGTCATGTTGCAGAGAAACAGCAAATCTCTCAGTGTCAAAAAGTCAATCTCATCACAAACAACTTCACTATATCATCAATGGTATAAATCTGTTTATGTGGAACCCCTCCACACAATAGACTATAGAAATATAGTCGTTGTCTTATTTTTAAAAAAGTCACATGTTTCTGACCAATCAAAAGCAAGACTTTAGCTAAAAAGTGTTTTTTTTTTTCCTTACAGGATGCCAATTATGTTGCGCAGTTCCAACTGTGTGCTGTCAGGCAAGACACCCATGGAGTTCTCTAAACTGAACGAGTGTCCCCTAGATCCAGGTAGATCCTCTGATCCACCCTGAATGAAATCAGTATGTAATTAGAGGAGCTGTTTTGTTCCTTTGAGTAGCTCTTTCATAATATGTTTAATATCTCTCTCTGTAGGTGGCTATTTCATTGTGAAAGGTCAGGAGAAAGTCATTCTCATCCAGGAGCAGCTGTCCAAGAACCGCATCATTGTGGAGCAAGACCGTAAAGGCGCAGTAGGAGCCTCGGTGACCAGGTGCTGCCATCATGTGGTTGCTGTTCAGGAATAACTATTTACCCTTATTTCTTTCTCACATCCTTACTTCTTCCTGTCTCTTTTTTTTCCTGGACTTTAGTTCCACCCATGAGAAGAAGAGTAGAACTAACATGATCGTGAAGCAGGGACGCTTTTACTTGAAACACAACACACTCTCGGAGGACGCTCCCATCGGCATCATCTTCAAAGTGAGAATGCTGAAAATAAATAAGAGCATGTAGAGTAGAGCTGGAAATAAGCAGTCTGTAATGATGAGTTAGTACAGTATACACTGATCAGGCATAACATTATGAGCACCTGCGTAATATTGTTTTGGTCCCCCTTATGCTGCCAATGCCGTGACCCGTCATGCACTGTGTATTCTGACACCTTTCTATCAGAATCAGCATTAACTTCTTCAGCAATTTGAGCAACAGTAGCTCATCTGTAGTATCAGATCACACGGGCCAGCCTTTGCTCCCCAAGCGAATCAGCGAGCCTTGGCCATCCATGACCCTGTCGCCGGTTTACCACTGTTCCTTCCTTGGACCACTTTTGATAGATACTGACCACTGCAGACCGGGAACACCCCAGAAGAGCTGCAGTTTTGGAGATGCTCTGATCCAGTCGTCTAGCCATCACAATTTGGCCCTTCGTCAAACTCGCTCAAATCCTTACGCTTGCCCATTTTTCCTGCTTCTAACATGTTCACTTGCTGCCTAATATATCCCACCCATTAACAGGTGCCATGATGAGGAGATAATCAGTGTTATTCACGGCACCTCTCAGTGCTCATAATGTTATGCCTGATCGGTGTATAACCACAGAGCTAGGGACCAGTATGTTAGGATTTGGTTTCAAAACCAACCGGTAACCAGCAGATGGTGCAATTAAACAAAAAAAGAAATGCATGAGATGGATAAAGTAAAGCATGCAGAATGAGCTTCTTTTATAGTGTTGGAGATTTCTTTAGGCTAAAATATTAATAGAGCACATTAAATTCAGGTTCATATGAATAGTTTGTCTGGAAAAAATTCAAATGCACTCATTTGTAGACCTTGAAGTATACAGATTTGGAAACGGCAAATATATTGTCAAACAACCAAGACACTTGAAACTCTGCAGCTGTAATTTTCAGCACAGATGCAGCTTCTCTAACCCTAGAAAACCGTTGATACAGTGAATAATGTGGGGGAAAGTAAACAGAAATGTCTGGAAAATTTGGAAAGTCTGTCTATAGTCTTGTTTTTTCCCCCCCACAGGGTATTGGCATGAACCTTATAGATTTTGTTTTGGATTGGTTTATCATAACACAATATGGGTATACAGTATATAAATGCTGACCTGACTGCAAAATGTAAATAAGGTTCAGTCATTGTAGGCAGTAAGGATCTGTTTATAAGGGCAGTACAAAAGGCAGTAGTTGAAACATGGTGCCTCTGTTGCCCCAAGCGCAAACATGATGAAAAAAGAATGAAAAATTAGCAACTGTATAAGAGGTTAAATATTGCAAATGCCTAAAGCTGGGAAGACACTTATTATTATTATTATTATTATTATTATTATTTCAGGTTTAAAGACAGTACATTACTTATAGGTGTTTAAAAACGGGTATCGGGTCTCAATCTTATATTCAATCAGATTGAAGTGCCTCCCACAGTGCTCTACAGGAATCACTCCAAATACACAGACACGACTGCAACCGGCTGAATTAGCCATCGAGCATATATTTGCTCTGCACTTGTGCATCCTGAGTAAATTCCTTCAGGCTTTTTCTTGCTCCTTGGAGGCTTTGACAAACGATGCAGGCCTATACGCAGTGTGTGTAAGCCCAGTCCTGTTCCCACAGTTGTCTTATTAGCATAAGTAAATGTCGGAGAGGCCTAAAATTCACTCCTCACTTCTGAAACACCTCTGCTGTGTCAAATACAGATGTTTGCCTGTGACGTGCACACCGGCTCAGTGGGTTTATTATACGGGATTGTTTGTTGATATTTATTCACCACTGCTTTCCTTGACGTTTTCAGGCCATGGGTGTGGAGAGCGATCAGGAGATAGTTCAGATGATTGGTACAGAGGAACATGTCATGGCTGCTTTTGCCCCCAGTTTGGAAGAGTGCCAGAAGGCTCAGATTTTCACCCAGACCCAGGTACACTACAGCTACGCGTACTGTTGCACCAAGACACGTTAAAGGAAATTGTTAACAAGATAATGTCATCATTTCACCCAGATGCTCTAAAGGTTTTAGTTCTGCAAGAAAGGAGAAGGAGCTGTAGCACCACCACACTGTTCCATCCATGCTGCCTCCATTATGTACACACTACTTTCATTTGATTTTACAGATTAGACAATTTGGCATTTTGTGGCAGTTCTAGATGGATGGATGGATGGATGGATGGATGGATGGATAGATAGATAGATAGATACTCACTCACTCACAATGTGACCTCATGTACCATATTTAATATGAATTCTCATTAATTAATTCACTTATTTATAATGAATTTTGATTGCTGTATTTAACAATATTAAATCTCAGTCTGTTCCTATCCAGCTGGCATAACAATGCAATTTTGCCTTTATAAAAGCCTTACTGACCCACTGTGATACCACACTAAATGTGTCTTATTTACGTTATCGAGTACTGAGGCCCAGTTTGCTCAGCATAGCAGGTTTTTTTTTTTTTTTTTTTTGGTCCAAAGCCCCAACAATGGGTTGGTAAGAAGCATATCTGCATCCTAGCAACCTATGTCTGAGCATGCCCACGCGCCTGTTTGTGCACCGGTAGTATTGTGTGTGTCACATCAGGACTCTAATGAGCCTTACGTGCATGCTACAATTGACCCAGCAGACTTCAGATAAGATGTATTAGAGCAAAATCATTAAAGGCTTCTAATAGGAGGGGAGGGAACGTGTTTTCACACTGTTTGACCACTAGAGGCAGCAGCTATCATCAAGTGATGGGTGCAGAGCTGTCATATTCGTGCTGTAGAAATGTAAAGGCAGGGAGGTTTCTTCTTAGATGTACGTTATTAAGTCGTTAAATGTAGTTAATAAAGCATAAATAGATTGAGATGTGCTGTCATAGGTGTAATGCGAACCAGACATAAAGCTTATTTATTGTTTCTAACCTGAACCACTGAACCATCATGTCCCAAAACTACAACGTTTGCAGTTCTTTATTACTTAAAGAAAGACATGTCATACTTTATATATAGCCATTTCCTCACCAACATCTCCTTTTACCTGAAGTAACCACAAATCCCCCTGACACTGGATACCACTTACTCCTTAGAACTTTTTATAAATATGTCTCTCATCATATAACTTTTAAAATCTGTGCATATGGAGCATCTGTTTCAATATAAACATTGAAACTGGAACTTCTGATTGGTCAGATGTTTACGTTCAGTGTCTTTGTGGTATAATAGATAGCAACTGCTTTTTTTTTTTTTTTTTTTTTAAGTTTATATTTTCAATGAATCAAGCAGCTCTGTTTAATGAGCTGAAATGTAAATCTAATTATGATTACATGTTTTTAACAATTTCACCAGTGCAAATGAAGGGAAGTTTCAGGTAGCTCAGCAGCTCCATACTTTTTCCCTCAGCCGCACTGGACCAACTGATTGACCATTTTTGTCACTGTGCAGCAGTGCAGTGAAATTTTAATGTGCAGTACTTGTTGATACTAGAAGTGCTGGTCCCAAGCCCGGATTAAATGGGAGGGTTGTGTCAGGAAGGGCATCTGGCATAAAACCTGTGCCAAATTGAAACATGAGGACCAAATGATCCACTGTGGTGACCCCGTACAGGGAGCAGCTGAAAAAACAACAACTTGTTGGTACTAGAAGTCTAAAAAGTTTATACATATATGTAGAAAAGTACAAATAATTCAAGTTTTTAAAAAGCAGCATTTTTTTATGCATTATTTTAGAACATCTTTATAAATTTACCATCTACAGTACATGCAGAAGGAAGGACTGCAGATAGATGAAAAATATTAAAAGTAATTAAAGTAAATAAATAAAATAATAAAAGTAATTCTGGTCCAAAAAAAATCTCTCTCTCTCTCTCTCTCTCTCTCTCTATATATATATATATATATATATATATATATATATATATATATATATATATATATATATATATATATATATATATAAATAAAAAGTGTGTATGTATGTGTGTGTATGTATATATATGTATATGTATGTATGTAGCTGTAGCCATGTAGCTGTGATGGTCAGAGTGGGTGGTCTAGGGGGGGAAAAAACCCACCCTGTGACCTTTAACCTTTGTAGTCGATCAAGCCTTGCCGGGCTCAGGTGTGTGAGAATCAGACGTGGGACTGTGCATCCTATCTCTAACATCTTTAGTGAGTTGGTGGACCTTGAGCTATCCTGTTCATTTATTGATGAATTTTTCTTTACTGTGACTTGAAAGTAAATTGTGAGCACGTGTATCCATCATTCCTCCTGCTGAAACAAATCGCTGCCTGAGTTATGAAGCTGCTGTGACTGTTTTCTTTAACTTAGGCTCTGAAGTACATTGGAAACAAAGTACGGCGTCAGCGCATGTGGGGTGGGCCGAAGAAAACCAAGATGGAGGAAGCCAGAGAGCTGCTCGCCTCCACCATTCTCACCCACGTACCTGTGAGTCTGTCTTTACGACTTTTTACTTGAATTCATTCTGTTTCAAACTTTTTTCTTTTCACTGATCATGATCTTGTTACATTTCTTAAATGTATATTTTCTGATCGTTTATTTATACTTTATAGAGTCACTGTATTTAGTAGAGTGGTCTTTTCTTTGTTTTCCAGGTGAAGGAGTTTAACTTCAGAGCGAAATGCATCTACCTGGCTGTAATGGTGCGCAGGGTGATTCTCGCTCAAGGCAACAACAAAGTGGACGATCGTGATTACTATGGAAACAAGCGTCTCGAGCTGGCTGGGCAGGTATGGCTGACGTAATGCGCAAAAGCACACAAACCTCTGCCTCTGAAACAACCCAAGTGAGAAGAGATAGATGACTACAGATTTCAGAGTCCACAAATAGCTTGTATACAATGTCTGCTCCTACAAGCAGCCCCTCCTCCCTGTTTTATTATTCACACCACCTCTAATTTAATTAAGGCTGACTGACAGCCTTTTAATGCTTTTTGCTTCAACCAGAGTATGGTCATGTCACATTTTGGTGGCTGAGTTTGAGATAAGTATGTACTGTCAATATTATGCTTTTTTAACTGTTCCTTGTTTGAGAGGTTCTCTCCTCAATGTGCTGTCTTTACCATCTTACTTATCTTCTTAATAGGGCCTTTTCCTAGATCACAAGGTTTTCCGGATCTTTCAGCTTTCCAGCCTTTGACTCTGGCTTCTCTTTCTCTCTTTTACACACATCGCCGCTCCTGTGTGAAACTGAACTCAGACCTGCATGCCTGGCTTCCTCCCAATCCTTCATCTTCCTCTTTGTGTCTGCCCTCCTTGTCTTTTATTAATACCTTCATTATTTTCCCCGCCGCTTTGTTTGTCTCCTCTGTGTTTTGCCCACCCCGTTTCCCAGCTCGCCTGCTTTTGTTGACGGCGAGATATGCAGCAGAGCAGAGGCAGCACCCAAATCCCAGCCCAGCCGAGCTCAGGCCTTTCTGGCTTTTATTATTATTTAGCACAGCCGTGACAAAAGAATGGCTGCCTTGACGGGAGCGATTGAGCTAATCCACAAGCCCGGCTCTGATAATGTAATTACCGCAGTCTTAAGTCCTTTAATTTCCCCCAACCAACCCTCTCTAGGGGTGAACTGTGTGTGTGTGAGACTAGTGAGCAAAGCAAGCCCTTTCAACAGAGCTTACACACACTCCCAACACTGTCAATCTCCTCACTCCTCAATTATGATTCATTGACATTCAACTAATTGGCCCTGCTGTGCTGCAGAAGCTTAATTTCTTTATTAATTTCAGTGCGGTCTGCTTGTTTTGATGTATGCTAATATGGCTGAATGGAGGCAAGCTGCTATTGGAGAGCCTCAGTGAGGATGAGAGAGCCCCGGGCGAAAGGCCAGGTCAGCCTTATCTGAACACGAGCACACCTGGTTATTACATGCTGCAGCGCCCAGAGGGGTGATGACACAGAATGAGATATTGTAGAAGCCAGATGGAGTTAATAAAGTTGGTTGTTTTTGGAAGTGGCACTCGGGAATCAGAAAAACAAAGAGCCGTGAAGTAGAGGAGTGTTGACGGGAATTAATGAATAGAAGGAGGTTTGAATGCTCACAGCACACTGGATTGTTTGACGCTCTAATCAACAGATTACAGCTTAGTGCAGTATTGTTGTGCTTTACTACCTGGTTTAGTCACTGACTTGTGAGTTTTGAACCTCTAGAGTGCTGTGGAACTTGCTGAAATCATGTATTGATTGTTCTTCCCTCCAGCTTCTGTCTCTGCTGTTTGAGGATCTGTTTAAGAAGTTTAACTCCGAGCTGAAGAAGATCGCTGACCAGATCATACCCAAGCAGAGAGCGGCCCAGTTCGACGTGGTGAAACACATGCGGCAGGACCAGATCACAAACGGCATGGTTAATGCCATCTCTACTGTGAGTCTCTGCTGACTTCCAGTTTCTCTCTGTTCATGTCGGACAGTTTGAGATAGTATAGTTGCAAAGTCATGAAACAGTAGCTGGTTCTCATATGACTTTCTGTGACAGCACAGTGGGCTGGTGGATCCACCTTCTCTGCTACATAGAGCAGATTGTGGAGTGCAATAAGTGGAACTTTGAATTTGTTCTATTCAGGAATGTTCACACAAATACAGTCCACACACTAAATTGATGGGTTTCTACATACGTGATAACAGCCTTTATCTCTTAATGTCTTAATAGCTCTTCAGGAAGTTTCCTAGTCCTGATGACACTTTGTTCTGTGTATTAAACCTCTCTCTGTCTCTCTGCGTGTTGACCTCAGGGGAACTGGTCTCTGAAGAGGTTTAAGATGGACAGGCAGGGTGTGACGCAGGTGCTGTCGCGTCTCTCGTTCATCTCAGCCTTGGGTATGATGACACGCATTTCCTCTCAGTTTGAGAAGACCAGAAAGGTGAGCGGACCGCGCTCCCTGCAGCCCTCGCAGTGGGGAATGCTTTGTCCGTCAGATACTCCTGAAGGAGAGGTCAGTACATGATTGCGTAAAAGTGAGGAGAACATTTTTTAATCTAATAGATAAGAACTTAAGGAGCATCCTGCACTTATCACTTAACCTTCATGATCACAGCTTATGTTTTGGTACATTGTCTCGTTAGTTTATGTTTACAATTTTTATTAAGTACCTTGATCCTAATACACCTTATACGACTACTGAGCCCTTTTTTAGGAACACCTGTGTGCTTTCTCATTCTTGGAATTATCCAATAGCCAAAAAAAACAGGTGGCATTTTTCCATTCTTCAGCAGTGTAGGTGAGTCTGTGTCCACTGTAGCCTCAGACAGGAGTTAAAGCTTGATATGGTCAGTCATAGCAAATCCAATTCAACATTCAGCTTATGCAAGCCGAGATGCATTTCTACTCAACATGAACGTAAAGGTTGATTTGACCTACTTGTAAGCTCAAAACAATCTGGCCATTCTCCTCTGACCTCTCTCATCAGCAAGGCGTTTTAACGTGCATATCTGCTTCTCACAGAAAGCTTTGTTTTATTTTGTTTTATAATTCTATTTGAACTCTAGACTATTGTGCAGGGAAATCCCAAACGATTCTAAAATACTCAGACCAGTTGGTCTGGCTTCAACAGACATGAGTCACTCAGATGGCACTTTTGGACTGGTTTTATGCTTTACGCTGATGCCACAGACTTGATTTAACAATTGCATGAATGGGCAGATGTAAAGATGTTTCTAATAAAGTGAACAGTGAGTGTATATCACCTGACCATAATTTATATCATGTGTTATTTTCCAATGAAGACAAGCAGTAACCATACACACACTCCCTGTTGTTCTCAATGTACCTACCGAATAATTGGTGATATTCTGTAGGATTTGTAACTAAATAATAAGCTAATTTAATACAAATGATCTAAATTTTGAATAGCTCGAGTCTAAACTTGTGATATTTTTTTTGCCTTGGATTAGCGGCTAGGTTTTAACTGCGTGCATTGAATGTTTGTGACTCAGGCTTGTGGTCTGGTGAAGAATCTGGCTCTGATGACGCACATCACCACTGACATGGAGGATGGACCGATTATTAAGCTAGCCTTTAACCTGGGAGTGGAGGATGTTAATCTGCTGTGTGGCGAGGAACTGTCCTACCCCAGTGTTTTCCTTGTTTTCCTAAACGGTAACACCCACTCTTTCACATGCAGAAGCGTGATATTTATTTATTACAAAAAAAGTAGTTTTTGGCGTTTGTAAAAGCTAAAAGATTCACATGTAGGAATTATTTCTTATAAGGTATATGCATAGCACTGATTATTTACTAAGAAACTTGTCAGCTGAGGTACCCCACAAAGAGCTATTCAAGACAATTCCGTTCATGTGTGTGGTTCTGCAGGTAACATCTTGGGAGTGATTCGAGACCATCACAAACTCATCAACACATTCAGGCTGATGAGAAGAGCTGGCTTCATTAATGAGTTTGTGTCCATCTCCACCAACGTGACCGACCGCTGTGTGTATATCTCCTCTGATGGGGGGCGCCTCTGCAGGTACAGAGCCTCGGTGTCCTCACTGAACATTTCAGATTGCTGTCTAGTTGTCTCACTGTCTCAATTCTCTCTGTATCTGTTTAGTGCTCTAAATATTTGTATCTGTATTCAGATTGAAGAAGTGGCTTAAACCAGAAGGATTTTTTTTTTTACATTGAGATATGGATAAATATTTGAATCATGGATGGATGGATGGATGGATAGATAGATAGATACTTACTTACTTACTTACATCCATCCCTCCGGGAAATTCACAGCTTTCAGCAGTATCCACAAACATAGGTAATAGATAAAATAGGAAGGAATATAACAAAAAATACTAAAAAACCCAAAATAGGGTACAAAAATATAACAAAAAATATATCAAATAAAATATTACAAAATATAGCAGAATATAATAATATAACAAAATATAGCAGAAAAACACTAAACACATTTTTACACATTTATACACATTGTTTCAGTTTCCCAAAATATGTCTGATCACTCACCCTCTTGAAAGTGACTTTCTACAAAAAATAAAGAATACAGTGTGCCTCCTGTTCATCAATATTTGTATCTGAACATAAAGGCAGTCACAACAATTCATAGTCAGTCATATCCTTAGTTAAGCGAGAAGGAAGAACTGTTTTCGGTATTTGTGCTGTAATATTAAATGTGCTATCACTTCGACATTATCCTCTGTGGCACAGCTATGGCACAGTCGTGGTTTAGTGAAACATAATTGTCTCGTTGTATTTCTGGTGTTGAGCCTGTTCCTCAGATAATGGTGAAAGCTTCATTCAGTGCTTGTTGTGTTGTGTTGTGCTTTGCCAGACCTTACATCATTGTGAAGAACGGGCAGCCGGCTGTGAAGAACAAACACATCGAGGAGCTGTCTCAGGGCTACAGGTGCACTTCAGTGGGATCAATAGTTGAAACACTCATTGATTTTGAAAAGAGGCTCAAACAAGCCTTCTTTCTGTTCTTCTTTTTGTCTTAGCATTTCAGAAAAGCTGTGTTTTGGCAGACGTGTGTATATTCGGGTTGCTTTATCAACCCTGTTATTTATTGTTTAAATAAAGACACCTCTTTATTTCCATACAGGAGCTTTGAGGACTTTCTTCACGAAGGTCTGGTGGAGTATCTGGATGTGAATGAGGAGAATGACTGCAGCATTGCTCTGTATGAACACATGATCACCAAGTGAGTTTTATTAGTGGATGTAGTTTGCTTTATAAAAAAAAAAAAAGTAGGACAGTGAATAAGTAGATCATGTGTGTTCACAGTCTGTCAACTGCAAAATATTTGATTTTGGCATAATACGATAAAATAATTGCAGGTATTTTAAAAGCAATGCTACAGTAGTGGTAACGTTTCAATCAAGAATCTTGAAAGTGTTTATATTGACCAAATATGAGAGAATATGTTTCATTGCATACAAGTCCATCCTTCCTTAGCCTGTTTTTATTCTGATCCAGAGACACAAGAGCATAACAGTTTTCACTGCCTGGTTGTGTTTGTGCAGATGCATGAAAACAAAAAAGGAGATCAGATTAACAGTATACATGCACTGAATACATAGTTGATAACAGTCTTTATTATTGTCGTGTCTGCATGACAACTTGGATAATTTGGCAGGTGCAGATGGCAGACAAGTGTGTTCATGTAAACACTAAAAATTGTCTAACGGTGTGTTTCAGGGACACTACTCATTTGGAAATTGAGCCGTTCACACTTCTGGGGGTTTGCGCTGGTTTGATTCCTTATCCACATCATAACCAGTCCCCCAGGAACACCTATCAGTGTGCTATGGGCAAGCAGGCCATGGGTAAGAGCTGTGTGTCCAACCTCATCATTTTCACAACTAAATAACTGTGTATCGTACACACAGACTCACATGCACACACTCTGAAGCATATTCATGTTCACATTGGCATTCACACGCTTAGACACACTAAAGTAAGTGTGGGTGTTTGTGTGTACATCAAACATCTTCTGCCAGCGTGTGTGTGAGGCAGGGAAAAGGGCTGCTACACATGGTCTCCCCAAGTGTCATTAGCCATTCATTGTGTCTTGCTCAGTGTGTGTAGAGGGTTAGTGTGCTCAGCTGCACCAGAGAGCGAGAGAGAATACACACCGCTCCCTGGTTACCAGAACTACTCCAGCCCCCCTTGGTCTTTACAAAACCAATGAGACTGCAGCTACGTTTGGCCCGATATCCTCACCCTTGTCTCTTGTGGGTTTTTTGCGGACGGCCCCATACATGTGCAAATCTCTCTGTGTGGCCCCGGACCTATTTTCACACACTGTGTGCTTGTACCCTGATTGTGAAGTAATAGCATCTGACAAATGTCAAGGCCTCAAGGGACGGCCGCTATTCTTTCATAACTTTGCCTGGGTGGATTAAGGAGACGGTCCTCTGTCAGACTGCATCATGCTGGAACACTGCAGCTAAAGATACTGTCACTTTAAATGCACTCACATCCACCAGCCTGAAGTTAGTTAAGCATGAAGGTTATTTAGGGGTGCTTTTAGGGATGCAGATTTAGCCTAGACTTTTCTTAATTTACAATTATTCTTAAACTAGGATAAAGCTTTGTAAAACCATCTTAATAAACATTTATTTTATAAATTGTGCAATTTCATTCAAATTCCTAGAAGTGGTCATTTGGAGAAACTTCTATTTTCTAGCTGTTTTTTACCACTCTTTTGTAGGACTGTGTAAGGTGACCATAATAACCTGCTAGAACTAGATATTTCCACAGTTCAAAATGAGTATTTACCACCAGACACAATATTAACTCACATTTTTGTCTCCTTTGCCTGTTTGCCTACTTAATGAGACGTGTTTCTTTTTTCCACAGGCACTATTGGCTATAATCAGAGGAATCGTATAGACACACTGATGTACCTCTTAGCTTATCCACAGAGGCCCATGGTAAAGACTAAGACCATTGAACTGATCGACTTTGAGAAGCTACCTGCAGGTCAGAACGCTACGGTGGCTGTGATGAGCTACAGCGGTTATGATATAGAGGACGCCTTGGTACTAAATAAGGCCTCTCTGGACAGAGGTACGTGCAACATTGTGTTCCATTATTAGAATCTCGCAAATAGTTAGACAACCAACTGTATGAACACACTCAGAGAAATACTATTAAAGTGCTTTCTCTTGTTTAACCTTAAAGGAATATGAATTATATTCATATTGTAATTATTATTATTATTATTATTATTATTCATATTATAATTCATATTATATTCATAATGCTCTGGAAAAAATGAGACCACTGCCCAATCTCCAGATTTGAACCCTATATATGTAAAATTTTTAAGTATGTTTCTTTTTTAAATGAATCTTTTGCCTAAACAAGTGCATGTATTTCACACTTCACACTAAAAACAAATTACAGACCATTTAAGTATCTTAAATTATTTTTAAATGTGTGCTATATGAACAGTTCCAGGTGAAACATGCATACATACTAAAACTCCTACTAAAAGTTGATGTACCCTTTAAAGTACCACCCCAACAATATGGTAAGAAGAGAAATTTATTGCCGAGTGCATCATAGGAAAATAACTTTAACCTTTAGTGGTATACTCCAGGCTTTTTCATCCTAACATTTATCTATTACTAATGTAGCTTGAGAGTACCATGATCAAGAATTTTAGGATTTTTCAATTTCTCCCTGGCAGAAGGAAAATCTATTACTTGGAACCTACTTATAAAGCAAGTCCAAAGGCAGTCATGTAGATCTTATGCATCAGAGTGATCTATTCAAAGGAATTTGTAAAATTAATAAAAGGGGATGCTTTAATGTAAGGAGTTCTTGGTGGTTATAAGGTCAGAGTCCTGACTTGTGGAAAGAAGCTCCTCCTTTGTTTGTGGAGACACTTGCTAGACCACAGCCACCAGTACAGTCCATACATTGGCGTGTGGGATCCTTGATGGAGGTTGTTGCTATGGTGCTGCATTGCCTGGTGTAGATGTCCAGTAGGCTGGGCAGTGCTCACCTAGTTATCTGTTCAGCAGCCCTTACCACCACATGTAGGGCTTTTGCAGTTCCTCTACTAGGAGGTGATGCTCCACATGAATTACATTATAATAGTTACCCGTTTTGTTTCCAGGCACTTTAAATACCAAACATCTATTGATTATTACAGAATAACCATACTCACTATCCTCACTCTTCCTTCATCTCAGGTTTTGGAAGGTGTCTTGTGTACAAGAACGCAAAGTGCACACTAAGACGTTATACTAACCAGACCTTTGACAAGGTCATGGGTCCCATGTTGGATGCAGAAACACGGAAGCCCATTTGGAGACACAGCATCCTGGACGCCGATGGCATTTGCTCCCCTGGTGAGCAGAGGAGAGATTTACTTCATTAGAGCACAGCACAGAGGGAGTGAATGAACTGGGAGCTGCTGTGTTCTACTGCATATACGAGACGTAGACACTACGTAATATACACAGAATATAGGATATGATTTATATCCTGAAAAAGGATAGATATAGAAATAGGTAGGGATTTATATTCTGAGTGAGATTCTGAGCAATTGAAGTGTGTGTGTGTCTGTGTGTGCACTGTGTACCAGGGGAGCGAGTGGAGAATAAACAGGTTCTGGTGAACAAGTCCATGCCCACAGTCACTCAGACACCACTGGAGGGCAGTACCCAGCCAAGCCAGCCACAGTACAGAGATGTGCCAATCACGTGAGTTTGTTTGCCTCACAGACAGTATGATTAGTCATGGTCACACTTATGCTGAAGTACCAATAAACTAAATTTGTTAAAATGGCCTCAAATCTCAAACTGTTTTGGCTGTTTCACTACAGACTCAATTGCTAAGAATCTCATGAAAATTAAGACTCTGATAATGAAATCTCATGTAAATGCAAGCAGGTTTGCTAGTAGTTTTCGTTGTTAAAATGGGAACCGCAAGCTAGCAAAAACAGTTATAATATGATGTATAGTAGGTCATAAATTCTGAGACCAAGCTGAAAGTATGAGACATTCTTTATTAAAATCTGTTAGATCTTAGTGACGCAGCTTTGCACAAAAAATATCAAATATTCCATGAATTTTATCATTTTTCAAACTTGAGTATATAGTGTCACTGAAGCAAGAGAGAGATATCTCAGATACTAAATATAATTCTGAAATTTCTGTACATATTTCCAAAATTCTGCTTTTCACTGAAGTTGTTATTGTAATATAATTTTGTAATGAAAATCTTTGAATGAAATTTGAAAATTATTTGCAATTGACACATTTTGTGTCTTTCCACCTCCAATAAAATGCAGGTAGGTGGATTGGGAACTATAAATTGCCCCTAGGTTTATGTGCAAATGTGTGCATGGGTACCTGATATAGACTGGCATCCCATCCAGGTTATATTCTTGTCCAACCTCCAGTGTTCCTGTGATGGGCTCTGGATCTATATATATATATATATATATATATATATATATAATATATAAAAAATGTTTGGTTATGAAGATTTCTAGTTCAGTCAAATATTTGCATGAAAGGAATGGATTATGCTTCTATTTTGTATTCAAAGACAGCTGACTCTGACTTTCCTATACACACAGGTATAAGGGCTCAACAGATTCATACATCGAGAAGGTAATGATCTCTTCAAACGCTGAGGATGCATTTCTGGTCAAGATCCTGCTCCGGCAGACACGTCGGCCTGAGATAGGAGACAAGTTCAGCAGCAGGCATGGCCAGAAAGGTACACCAGCATTCGCAATCCTCTCCAATCATTTGCTTTGGGTAGATGACGCTAAAACGTATTTAGTTGAAAGAACTAGCCAAAAGTTCACTGTCAGTTAGTCACATACTAGAGAATGTGAATGCTCTGTGTGCGCTCACACACATGAACGTACAAGGGTCTTTTTTTTTTCCCCTGCCTAGACCCAACATGTATTCAGATTCAGGGTCCTACTCTCCACCTTCTTCTTTTTTTTTTTTTTTTTTTTTGAGGGCTGTTTTTCAATTAATTAGCCCTTTGTCCCAAAGCAGCATATGCAAATTTATTACAGCCGTGCTGCTCCTGGGAAAAAAGTGTTTACAGGCCCCATTGTTTCTGCGCACCTCTGCTGAGAGCCCAGGCCACGATGATGGTTTAATCAGCACACTAACTGGCGCCATGCATAATTCACTCATTTCATTAACCGAGGTTGTCCTTGGGCACTCATCACGGCCCATGAGAGTGAGCAGAGGTCAGGGAGGGGTTAGCTGCAAACAGCCCGGGATGCTATTTACTGCTCTTTTTACCGGGCCTTTTGGTATTTAAAGGAGTGGCACAGAGCTGCTAGACTGGGCTAACACAGGACAGTTATTGTTTGAGAGGGTCAGTCCGGTTCTCTTGAACGCCTTTTCTGTGGTTTTGGCTTCCAGTCGCTTGTTTGGTATAATTGAATGTGTTTTAGGAATGCATTTAAGCATAATCTCCCGAGTGCTGCTGAAAAGCTTCGAGGCTATAAACTTTGCTTGTTGGGATCCTTAAATTAATGGTTTTAAAGAATGGAATTGTATGAAAGAGCAAGTGAAGGACAATCTGTGGAATCGTAGCAGTCTAATCCAGTACTAGACCTTTCCTTCTTTTTAGTTTGGCCAAATGTTTGAGAGTTCATTAGCCTTCTGGATACGGGTAATAAGCAGTGGGGGTTCATTTCCGGACATGGGAAAATAGATATTCATTTCTCAAAGTAAGACGGTACACACTAAGAATTAAAATCTTTTTATTATTATTGTTATTATTTTAAGCATACTCTTGTTTCCCCACACTAAAATAACCTTCATAATGTGCATTCACATTTCATTCCTAGTAGTTAATAGTAAGTTAGCAATTTCTTAGATCAGTTTCCTTTTGACTTCATTTTAATAGTAAATGTATTCATAATAATAATGTATTCATAATAATAACTAATTAAATGTCTCAGTGAGTGAAGAGCAAAAATGAATGAATTATGTTACACTACTTTTAGAGATTTAACCCTTGATAATAAGGGACATGGAAATAAAAGTGAAGCAGGAAGATAGTTGCATGTTCTACACAAATTATGTATTTGAAGCCAAAAAAGTTGGCAGCTATATTAGTACCAAGAGCCAACCGAAGATATCCCACAGTGCACTGGTGCCAGTTATAGTAGGCAAGTTTCACTGGGGTTTTTGTGTTTTACTATTTACTTACATCCCCCGTCACAGATCCTGCTTGCTCTGACTGGTCTCATAAGCTCTGGTCAACAGAGCAAAATTGGTTAATTATTCACCAGTGACCCAAACACACAGACATAAACACACACACTCTCGCTGAGCTGTGTTGGTGGGGCCCATTGTGTGAGCTGCCAGTGTGAGGCTGTATGGGGTGTGATGGAGGGCTGTGGACTCTTAATGCTGACCACCTTTTCTCCGCTGATTTCATGCCTCTTTTATCATTCACTCACTCACCATATAAACAACAGTGCATGTGATGAGAGTGACTCTGTTTCATATTTCTACATCATTTTAATCACTTTTTTTGGAATGCTTTACTAATTCTACTCTACATTTCCATTACATGCTTATATAGTTTACCTTTTCAGTCTGAAGCCAAGCCTGTGTGTTGTACTTTATCCTGACACATTGATTAAACTGGGATAAACAGTTTACAAGATTATAGTGTGCAGAAAGCAAGGAATGAAATAAAAAACGTGATAAGTAAGACAGAAAATAATCAGCAGCGCAAGGTGATCCATTACCACCACAAAGTTGATTAGTTTCCTACAGCGGCGTATTATGAACATGACAGCAATTTACCAGCAAACATTTTAGTAATTGAAGGATGATGACCTTATGTTTATAGTTACATTTAATGTTGTGGATCATCCTTGAGACAAGTTCATGCATTACAGCAGCTATAAACTGTTGTTTCCTCACCTGCTTCTTTCCTTTTTTTGTAGCTAATAACCAAAAATGCAGTTTGTTGTTTGTGAAAAAGAACAAATATGCTAAATAAACATCTCCTCAAAGAAAAATTCACCATATAAACAATTGCACGTTTTTTTTGTGTTTTTTTTAATCCATATATATGGTGGATTTAGCTTTTACTATAGAAACTACGATGTATTCAGTCAAGCGCATTTATAACGTATGATTTGAATTAGAGCCAGCTTTACTGTCAGTCATGCTGTTAGGAAATAAATCAACACTGGAACTAATTAGATTTATGAATTCAGCAACTCTGTGGTATATGTAGATTTATTTTTAACCCACCTTATGTCAATCGAAAAAAAATATCAGCATGAATAGTAATAATCTGCTCCTTCACTGTGTTCTGATTGTAGTGCGTAACATACATGACATAAACATGATGTACATCGTGACTAGATCTCTTCAGACTTGTCCTCACTTTACGCACGGACGTATTCCATTCCTCTCACGGACTGATCCTGCCTTTGTGTGTGGCACAGCCAGGGGAAGTTACAGAAGTTTAATCCCTCTCTCACTGTCTGCCTGAGCACCTCTCCTCACTTCCTGCTCCTGCCCACTCTCTTTTTACAACTTGCAAATGGCCCAATAATGTGTTTGCTCCACACTCTTCCGTCCCTCAGAGCAAACATTTGCGCTCACACTCGGAGCTGTGCACCACTTCTCTGGCCCACCTTGTGAATGGCTAATGCCTCCGTTTTGCCTTTTCTCTAAAGTCAGCGGACCAGATCGCCATCGCATGCAGATACCCACACAGCATGCGTTTCTTTTTTTTTTTTTTTCCAGCAGTCTGTTAGTAAGCAAGTGATATGTGGGACAAACCTGCTGTATGGGATTTCTTTCAAAAATGAGCATTGCAGTACTAGCAAATGGTGGAACTCCAGGGTTTTGGGTTGTTGCATTTGAGATTTAAAACATTATGCTATGTTGTTCCTCATAAACATCGATAAGCCAATTTAAAAAAAAAAGTATTTATACAGCCCATCGTATCAGGTGTTGCTGAACATTAACTTTTATTTAACATTTATAGTTCTTATCACTGGTATTATATCATGTTGATCCCTCACCAGGCTCTAGTATTTTTCCACTCTTTTGATTGCCATGTTAAAAGGAAACCGCAAAAACCCTCCATCCTTCCCCTGTGTTAAATAACCTAGTAACGTCACAATACTAGAGACTCCATCAATGCTCCTAACAGAAACCCTTACCATGTCAACAGTTACACATTTTTATTCTGAATACTTTTGTCATTCATCAGTCATGCAATTATATGAATATAAGCACAAACATCATCTAATGAGTGCCTTAATATAAGCCTGTCATTTCAGCACAAGCTGCACTGTTTAAAAAATGAGTTGAAATGCAATATAACAATGCGGGACCATTTGTAGATAAACACTGTCTATACATACTTCTATATTTGACATTATTTGTTATTTTTTAAGATTCTGTACCGGCAAACCAAGCAGCTAGCACTGTAGAACAAAAGGAAAATAATAAACCATAAAGACATTCCTGAATGACATTCATTTTATATTTGCATTGGTTTGGTACTGACCACTATTACGTAACAGAAGTAATAAATGTAGATCCTTTGAAATAATCATAAAAGTGAAGCAGATACAATTTCCTCACTAACAGAAGCCTTTGATCAGCGTTTAACCACCTCGCATAATTTACATCTGGGTTTTGATGTTTTCAATGCTGTACATTTCTCCTGCTACAGGTGTGTGTGGACTGATCGTCCCTCAGGAGGACATGCCATTCTGCGACTCGGGGATATGTCCAGACATCATCATGAACCCACACGGATACCCCTCCAGAATGACTGTAAGCCCCATCCAGTGGAAATGATTCATTTTTCTTCTGATTGTTAGTTGAATGCCACTGGAGTTAAAGCTGAAGTAAATGTAGTTATTAGTGCTATTTTCATGTTTATGCATTTGGTTGGTTCTTGAGAGAGAACATAGTTGAGCAGTTCAAAAAAGAGCATCACCAAAGACCTAAACCAGTGACCACTCAGCAACGAGATTTAAACATGCAATCGCTAAGATTTTACTATAAAGTGGCCAGTTCTCGTGTGTTAACCAGTACATAAGAGCAACACAGATTTCAAAACCAAACTCGTTTTAGCAAAAACTAAGACTACTTCTAATCCAAGACTACCTCTAATCCAAGACTACCTCTAATCCAAGACTACCTCTAATCCAAGACTACCACTAATCTAAGACTACCACTAATCTAAGACTACCACTAATCGAAGACTACCTCTAATCGAAGACTACCTCTAATCGAAGACTACCACTAATCTAAGTCTACTTCTAATCTAAGACTACTTGAAATTGTGTTTTGGATTTTGTTTGTGTTAAAATTACCTCTATTTATAAAAATATTCTGTTCATAAACCAATAAACCCACTAAAAAGTTTTCAACCTTAAATATTCTTTGCACTATAGTTTGAATTGCCCTGCAGCACACAGTTGCCTTTATTGCAGCACACTTCCTGATTTCTAGAAGTTGTATGATTTTTCAATGAAATTCAATTTAAATGTCATTTAACACAAGTGTGTTTTGGTTCTGCACACAATTTGAAGTGTGTGTTTGGGTGCACCCAGCAGGCTCTCAGATGGAAACTGGTGTAAGTAGAAGAAAAGGATTCACCCTTTCAGAATCAGGAGGTCAAAGGCCATTCAGCCCTTTTTGTGCAAAGGCACTGTGGTGCAGTGGACCGCGACCGTGTCCATGATGTCACATTCTCCAGCTGCAAAAGCTCTGACGTCATACACAGTTGAATTTTCGTGTTCAAACTGCAACAGGATATTTATCACAGGCATGCTTAGAACTCATGTACAAGAGTCAGATAAAGTGTTTAACTTATTTGAATCATGTTTAGGTCGGGAAGCTGATTGAGCTATTGGCTGGAAAAGCAGGCGTGCTGGACGGGCGTTTTCACTATGGCACAGCTTTCGGGGGAAGTAAAGTGAAGGATGTGTGTGAGGATCTTATTCGCTATGGATACAACTACCAGGGCAAAGATTTCGTCACATCTGGCATTACAGGGTAACAGATTCATTTAGGTTTCAGATTACTTTATCATCTTTTCAGAACGATACAGAGCTTAGACAGATACTTAATGCATTCACTATTAAAAGACTAATGCATTTACTGTTAAAAGACATTGCCTACCCTTAAATGCTGTTTGATAATTAAACCTCCTATTATTATTTGTCTCACTAATATACCTATATTCTTTGTGTTTACACAGGGAACCCTTGGAAGCCTACATCTACTTTGGTCCAGTGTACTACCAGAAACTGAAGCACATGGTGTTAGATAAGATGCACGCAAGAGCACGAGGCCCACGAGCAGTGCTCACCAGGTATAATCATAACTGCTTTAGGATGGTCACTAAATTCAGTTTAAAGATTTAAAAATCAGTACTTTTTCCACTAGAGAGATTTTTATGATCTCCATTGCCAAGTGACTAATTACAGTAGTTATTCTTTTTGTCAGAATACCAAGAGAATTGATTTTGCTTCAGCTATAAATAGTTTAGGTCAGTATTCATGTTCTCATAAACTTAATTTTAAAAAACAAAATGCTAGCTAGAGGCAGTATAGCACTTGGTATCATTGCCATCTTGCAGCTACAGGATTCCTGATTCAGTCCTAGCCCAGGTTATTATATGCATGGAGTTTTCCATATTCTCCATCTGGGTTTCATATGGGTTTTATGGTTTCCTCCCGCAGCCCAAAAAAGCTTTGATGACACTAACGTGCACCCCCACCCCCAATTTCTCTACAAATTTGTTTCTTAGCATTTGCTGATTTGCAGTTCCATTAGTCAGCCAGGAAGTCTGTTTATTATTAACAGCAGCGCCATATGAAAAAGGAATATGTTCTGGAGTTAGAGTATGTTTGTGAATGATTATTACTGCCTTGTAGTAGTTGTCTTTGTCTTATAGTAGGCAAAACTTAACAGTACACGTGTCCATGGTTACACAGACAGCCTACAGAAGGTCGTTCCCGGGACGGAGGTCTGCGTCTGGGGGAGATGGAGAGGGATTGTCTGATTGGCTATGGAGCCAGCATGCTGCTGCTAGAGCGCCTCATGATCTCCAGTGATGCTTTTGAAGTGGACGTGTGTGGCCAGTGTGGACTGCTGGGATACTCTGGATGGTCAGGATTAAATCCATTTTGCTGTGCATAGAATATCCTGATTATAGGTTTTGTTTTCAATCCTATTGTTCGTGTTCTGCAGGTGCCACTATTGCAAGTCCTCATGCCACGTATCGTCTCTGCGCATTCCCTACGCCTGCAAGCTGCTCTTCCAGGAGCTGCAGTCCATGAACATTGTGCCTCGCCTGAAACTGTCTCGCTACAACGAGTGAAGCTAGCTCACCGACGCTGCTAATACTCAAGCCAAGGAAACACTGGACTGTCTGCACTGTTGGTGCAGATTCATGTCTCAGTTTGCATATTTATGACATGCTGTTGCAGAGGCTTGTGTGCATGTTTGACATTTTGAAAACCATCAGTGGTTACATTGAGCCTAAATTAGAGGTTTGACACATTAATTGAAAATCTCTGCATTAAAATACAGAGGTTGTAATATAACTTGAATATCACAATATTCCCAAATGTTGGTAAATTTAGTTTGCATGTGGAAAAAGGCAAGATTTTTTTTTTTTTTTTTTTTTTTTCCCCCCACTGGGAAAAAAAAATTCATTGAAATGCCTGATTTATTCGTGTGCTCTTCGAAAGTAATGTATTTTCTGTATGTATATGTAAGTAATAAATCATTCTTTAAATTATTAAATTATCATTGCTTTATTATTGAACCAGTAACCAGAGAGCAATGTGAAAATGCCCTAATTACCTAATTCAAAAAATGCCCATAATCTAATTCATGTAATGTGACTAGAACAGCACTGATATGAGGGAAATATAATTGACTTCACATGTGTTTTATAATCAGATCACTAGTTAGGTGGACATATTAATTCCTTATTGGTCAGATTTGGCATTAATTGCAATTATATCAAATCACTTAAAATGATCAGAAGCTGCATGAAATACAGGAGTAAGTAATTTTATACAGCCATTGCATCATGTTCATCATAAGCCACTATGCCATGCTATGACTGACATTTCCATCAAATTAAAGTAGCAAAGATCAGATCTGCTTGCCGTTTGCATAAACCAATGGTCCCAGAGCGGCACTTCCCTGCACACCCACCCAATTTAACCTCCGTCAGTGATGAAGGGTCAATGAAACAGGAAGTGTTTATCCCAACTGGCCTGATGGTGGGGATGGAGGTGAAAGTATTGTGTGTCCTTGATTAAGTGCTAATGTGACAACACTGACAGGGGAAAAGTGCTTGTTGTGTTGGCCACCTTCCTTCTCTGATGCTTTTTACACTAATAAAACGTCCACCATTCAAAGCTTGCCGCCACCCACTAAGCCGTTCTGGAAGCTTTTGATTGGGAGAATGCAGCAGAAAGGGCACTGACAGTGACTCGCTGATAAAGGTTGGAGGGAGGTGGGGTGTGCTGTTGTCTCTTTTAGGAGACTGCACCTGTCCTAACTAATGAGGGCCTAATGAGAGACTGAGCGTAATAAAACAGAAAGAGGATGTCTTTTGAGGAGGGAAACAAGAAGCTCCTCCTAGCATCTTACCATCTTTGACTGTGTACACCTTGAAAACTGGAATTAATGAGGCACTCATGAGTCCTGATCCTCATGGCTGATGCATTCAGCTTGTATTCCATCTCTCATCTGCATGCCATGTTGTAAGATCTGGCAGCCATGAAGGAATAGGAAGGTTTAGAAGTTGTTTATTAAGTTCTGTACCTGCCCTGTTCTCTCTTTTGCTTTTTAAGGAGCAACAAGTAGCCACACAGTTATAAGGCAACCCCAGTAAACCATACTTGAGCCCAAGGAGTGCAGGAGAGTCTTCCTCCTCTATCCGCCATGTGGGGAGCAGTTCAGCCATAATCCCCCTTTCTCTTGCTCACTCTCTCTCTCTCTCCTTCTATCTCTCCCCCGTGGTTCCATTCATATTCTAATCACAGCTTTCCCCTCTGCAGTTCGCAGGCACTCCATCAGAGCCTCCCTGCCTCAGGCTCTACACTTTTACTTCCCCCTTTTGTGGCCAACGCTCTCCTCCCAGCACACTAAAATAAGGTTGGTACAAGGAGAGAGTGAGAGAGACAGAAGGGGAGGGGGGGGTCAACCAGTGCTGTTTGCGCAAGAGCGGATTTGACCAAATTCTTCAACTTTCTCTTTTTTCCCATTTCAAGATTTGGTGCTGATCTATGCTTTCTTTATTAGTGAAATAAACACAATGCCGGAATAGAAAAATAGCAAGAAGAAATCACACTTCAAAATTTTACTTCAACTTTTTAAATTATGCTTGAATAAAGTGTTACATCTTTCTCATTAGGTTCAGCAGTTTGCAAGCTCGCTTCATGAAATACCATTTGCGTTGACCAGAGAAGATGCAGACATCAAGAAAGTTCTGTAACGGGCCAAAAAGTGGCCCTTGGATCAAGAACTTTAAAACGGAGGCAGTGGGGGCAGTGTGTGTATGTGTGTGTAGGGAGGGGGTATGAAAACGTATTAAATGCTATAATGGGAGACGGGGAGGCCACAGTGCTGGGATTGCGTAGATCTAAGCCTCTTTTTTTCTGGGGAGGGAGCTTTTCTTATTCAAAACAGCCCCACAAAAGACTTCCAGTGAGCCTTGCCACATCCCCATCTGACTCGAAGCCATTCATCAGCCTGCCGAGCCTATCAATGACATGTCCCCCATCAGGGCTCCTATAAAATCAGCCCCTTTCCCATGAAACATCAGCAAACATTTTGACGGCTCTGGCTTTTCCCCCCTCTGGATTTCTGGAGTCTCTGACCCTCACACCCCCCCACCGCTTCAACCCTCACCCCCGCCACCTCTCCTCCACTATCACCACCACCACCACCACCTCCACCATCTTCTCTCTCTCTCTTTTACTCTCTCTCTCTCTCTGTAGCCAGCACATCGTATGCGTCTCAGTGACAGGCAGTGCTCTCGGAGATTCGGAGGGAGCTGAGGAGGGGGAGTCCTGCTCGAAGCCATTTTCTCAGAGGAGCCCTGGGGACATTGGATGGGAAGAGGATGCACTGTGGGCTGCTCGAAGAGCCTGATATGGAATCCACAGGTTGGTTCTCGCTGCGCTGCTCCTGGCTTTCCGGATGCTTGGGAGCCTGGGCAGTTTTGGGACTCAAGACTTGGAAATGTGTGACCTCAACCTTATTGTAGAGAAAGTTTTTTTTTTTTTTCTTTTCTTTTTTAAAAGATTTAATACTTATATCCTTCAGCAGGACAGCCATGGTGGCCTTAAATTAGTAGAGATAAACAGCTGGAGAGCTATTTTCATCTCTTTCACTGCTGCAGAGGATGCATGCTCTTCTCATGCAAACAATTTTGCATCATAGTGAACTTTTTGAGCGGCTTTGGGGTCACTTGGAATGTAAAGTCGTGATTTTTGGTTCGTGTTTTTCATTTTGTCATGCGGTTTGGACTCATTTTTCTGTGGTGAACGAGTGTAAAAGTCGCGCTGCTTCTCGAGGCCCAGAGCTGCACCTGCACCTGCTCCATGCACCGAGCTGCGTGTATTTTATTCGCTGTTAAAAAGTAGCTTAAGGTGAAAAGTATTTTTACAGAAGTGTATATTTTTAATTATTACCGTTGTATGTGTTTACTGGAAACGGTAGGCTAATTTGTGCTAAAATCTAACCACGGTTTACTTGTTGAATATAAAGTGCAGATTAGGTTTATTCCGAGCATACCCGCTTGTGATCAGGCCTAAATCTTAAGACTCCTTCTCGGTTCAGTATTAACTGCGTATTCATTAGAATAGCAATCTAAGTACAATAGTCTCTTTAATTTCAACTAATATCTGATCAAACCTTCCTTTTTCTATTGTGGATGTTCCCGATGATGTTCGGAGCCACACAAGAAACCATCTTTGATCCGTCTCGCCTTTAGAGTGGATTTAATCCAATTATTTAGACCTGCTCAAGCTGCGCACAAAACAAACCATTCAATTACAACAGCCTGGGATAAATTTTTTACTATTAAGGACAATTAACATTTCTATTTATAAGCCAGAAAATGATTAACGGGTTAAGTATATAATATAGAAGAACACATTTCTGAGAAGATATGTTTTTGTTGTGATCCAATTAAGAACCCATTAGGCTCGACTGCTTGTCGGCACGTCGCAAATATTTGATAAGGATTAATCATTTGATTTACAGTGAAAACATGAAACTATTTTTTTATTACGTTGCATTTTATATGACAATTTACATTTTCAGGTCTTTACGATTTACCTAAATTTCCTCTTACTGCCATATGCAGTAACAGTTTACAGTTTCTATTGTATTATTTCGATTTTCCATTCTATTGAATGCAAACTGGTTATATCTCAATACATATACTCCAGCCATCTTGTCATTCTAAATGATTTTAATACATGTTAAGTGATTACACTCCCACTAAAAAAGTTCAGAGAAACTTTCTTCTCCAAGTCAGCTTTAAGCACTTCTGATGTGTCGAAACTAGAGTCCTTGCCGACGCGCATCCTTAGCAACCGCTGCTATGGTGATAGTAGTCACGACCCGTGCCGGAAACAGTACAGGCCTATGACTATGTCCATGTCCAAAACGTGTCATTGCCGTACTGAGCAGTGCACATGCACGATTTTGAGATTTAGTGTGGTATTATAGGGCGCGTGCTTCGTCGGCACGGTGCAGGGCGCTTTCACTGAGCGCGCGCACTCCGCTGAGGTGATATAGTGCACGCGCGTTTAATTCGGCTAAACAGAACAATGTATCCTCTCAACATGCAGAACATAAACATCTGCCCCAAAATCCACTATGATAGGCTTCTGTGCACGCGCAGTTCACCATTGCACACCCATAAATTCATTTCTTCAGGTTTTATAATGCTGGGGGAAAATTTTCCGAGCACGAGAGAACCTGTCAAAATATGCTATAATCAAAATAGTTTTATTCTGGTAATATTTTCTGACACCTTCAAAGTGTGCTACATATAACTTCCTGTTGATTGATTTTCCCTAATAAACTCAGAGTAAAATAAAGAAAGAAAATAGCACAAAAACAATATAAAGGATAGTTTGATAAATCAGGACAAATCGATAGAACGTGCATTTATGTGAAAATCAGTGTGCAAGGAAGAAAACCACTCCCCTTTTTGTTGTTGTTGTTGTTTATGTTGTTAAGAATTAAACAGGTTGGGCCCTCCATTTTTCCAAATAAACTTGCATTTCCAGTTAATCCTTCAGGGCTGTTCAAACTGAGCACCATACTTTGCATAAATCTAGCTATTACAGATATTCCTTTTGTTCCCCACAGACGTTCAAAAACTAGAAGAAAAAACCCTTAACTATTGTGTTTTGGATCCAACCCAGTCCACACCTGTTGCTTTATGCAGTCCTGCATCTCACAGTGGGGGGAAAAAGCATGCCTTTATATAAAAATGGAAAACGGTTTTTGCTGAATATTGGTTATGTAAGCTGTATAGTGTGAACGGACATTTCCGCTTGTGCTTTTTTACAGAGAGCTGGATTGAAAGGTGCCTGAATGAAAGCGAGAGCAAACCCTATTCCAGCCACACGTCCCTGGGGAATATGTCCACGGACGAAAGTAAGCCATGTCACTGCAATACACAAACTGCTCTCGACCTGCTTACAAACTATCCAGTTATTGTACACTAAGATAAAAAAGTGATTTCATTAGATGTCTTTTTAATTTAAAACCATAATTGAACCACATTTAAAATCATGTTTTGTTTTGTTTTTGTAATCTGTCAAAGATGAAGAGAAGGAAAATAACCGGGCATCAAAACGTCATTCAACACCTGCAACTTTACAATGGTACGTTTCCAGATACTCAGTCTTATTCAACACCATTCATTTCTATTATGTCATTTGATGTACTGGACAATGAATACTTGGCTTGTTCAATATCAAGCATGATGCTTCATGAGACAGAGAAAGCTTCATTCAGAACAAAAGGCCCAGGGTTGATTTCATAAGCACAGCTTGACATAAGTGGTCACTGTACCACTTTCTGCAGCACTTAATTTCACACTGGTGATTTTGCTGTGTGCATTTATTTTGTTTACAATCTAGTTCAAATGTAGACAAAGATTTGCCAGTGACTGTTAAAAAATAGCAGTATTTAATATTTTTGCTCAGAATTGCAGGCGAGAGTAACATCAACGTTGGATGTTAAGGCTACTCTATTAATTGCTGTGAATGTAGGAACTATTCATCTAAGCTTTGTTCACCCTTTACTCTTTACAAATCTCATAAAGTATAAGTGACATATATGTAACATAAAAATCCAGAATTAAATTATAGAACTGAAATTTCTTTTATTTATTTTTTTTTTATAAAAGAAATGAATTGCTCTTCTGACCCATGAAGCTAAATAGCTGCTTAATTAATGTTATCTTAACAAGAAATATCATGATTAATTAATATTCATATTTGGAAGTTTCTACACATTAATCAAAAACATGTCTAATATGGCCTTCGTGTGGTCAAGAAATGAAAAAGATTTTAATAAATGTGACTGATTTGGGTTAGTTTTATTTTTTTCCATTTTTCTTTAGTTATTTAGGTGCAAAAATATACAGGTGATGTATCTAAAATAATAATAATGAAAATTAACTAAGCAAATGCAGCTTCTCAAGCTGTGATGAGTTTCGTATTTTATATGCTGTTTTAACATAAATCTAACGATATTTTGGACGACAGCTGCATATGGTTTATTAAGAATACAAATTTGCTGTACAGCAGCTTAATATGTTTTATTTATTGTTTAGATTTTGAAATAACTTTTTAGCTGTTTTATAGTCAATCTCTGATTCTGTACTAGCTGTGGCTAAAACTACCTTCAGGTATAAATTTGCTTTCTGTGGAAATCCAAGCAAAAGTTAAAATTAAGTGCTCACTGACTTCAGCTAATACAAACTTGGCTTTAATTGCATCAATGCAACGTCGGTATTTTTTTAAAAGAAATGTTATACAACAGAATGTTCGAACCTCTGTGTTGATAAGATGCTTTTCACCAGGCTGGAGGAGAACTACGAGATTGCTGAGGGTGTGTGTGTCCCTCGCAGTGCACTATACATGCACTACCTAGACTTCTGTGAGAAGCATGGCACTCAGCCTGTCAATGCTGCCAGTTTTGGGAAGGTAAGCTCTCACAAACTAGTTATTCTGTGCATTATAGCTGAATTGTGCCATGGGATTTATAGCTTATTTTAGAAACCCATAGAGAACTGGCATCAGTTTCAGCCGCTAAATGCATTTAGATGGTTTTAATATGTTTTTAATAGTACAAGTGTATTACAAGGTGAGGGCGAAGCATTTAATATGCATGTAGCTGAACAGGTGAGAGTTAAGGACCTTTAACTCAAGCCTTTTTAGACATTTGTGCACTAACCTTTAGTAGAATAATAGAATGTCACTGTCACAGTTTTTTTCCAGAAAACTAACAATCTAAACCTATAGACATGCTTCCCCTTGTTCCCACAATCTGTCCGAGCACCTCCTTACGCCGGCACCACCTGACATCCCTGCCCCGTCCCTAGCTCCTGCCCGAGGATATTGAAAAAGAGAGGGGGTCTGGATTAATGTGTAATTAAAGGAAATTTGGAAGGGTGAGATGTTGCGGAATGTTAGATCAGTGGCTGAAGCAGCGTGGGGTGTCCTTTAGGAAGGCTTCATTGATTCGGGACAAAAAAGAGAGAGAGAGCTGGGGCTGCCTCCCTGTCTGCTCATTTATCAAGCCGAGCCTGACAGAAACTTCACAGCTTGGCCTCTTTTTTCATCCCACACAATGGAGAGCTCCACTGTTTGCTAAAGTTTCTGCACCGGGAGCTGGACCAAGGAGCCAATCTCATGGACAAAAACAGAACAGAGAGAGACAGACACTCAGAGAGAGACATAGGAAAAGGGAAAAAAAAAGATGGAAAGAAGAGCTGTTGGATATGAATTTTGTGAATGTGACAACTGGCAAGAACTTCAGTGGTCAAACGGAGAGCCGGTCTTTCATGCACTGCAACCTCTCCTTCTTTCATGTTGGACATGTCCAGTAAATTTAAGTAAACTGTCGAACTTGTAAGCAGTTTGCAAATGTGAAGGAAGAGCAATGTGTGATCTGTAGCAAATGCTTTCTTGTGCCCTGTCCTATATAGATAATAAGGCAGCAGTTCCCTCAGTTAACGACACGAAGGCTGGGAACCAGGGGCCAATCAAAGTAAGTGTTAGAGGACTGACACTCTCTTTGCCTTTTTTCCTCATATTATGTGATAATTCTGGTTATTTTTCTAAAGTGACAGATAAATAATTCCACTGTTGTAGCAATACGTTTATTATGGATAGCTTTGGATATAATGTCAATTACTTAACCTGGGTCTCTTTCTCTTTCCCTCTCTCTCTCTGTCTCTCTCTCTCTCTCTCTCTCTCTCTCTCTCTTTCACTCAGGTACCACTACTATGGCCTAGCAGTGAAGGAGAGCTCACAGTACTACGATGTGATGTACTCCAAGAAGGGTGGCGCCTGGGTAAACGAGACAGGCAAGAAAGAGGTTACCAAGCAGACAGTGGCGTATTCACCCCGCTCCAAACTGGGCACTCTGCTGCCAGAATTTCCAAATGTCAAAGACCTAAATCTGCCTGCCATTCTGCCAGAACAGAAGGTAAATAGAGCACTAAAAAACCCAGTGACTATCTTCTTCTTTAGCCAGCCGACCCACCCCCATCTCTTCTCATACATCCACCCCTCCTGCTTCCCCTTTCATCTGCCCCCTGCACCTTCTCTGGGTCTGGATTTAAACAAGGGCCCAGAGGATTTATATGCTGGGTCCTAGCGAACTCTTAATCTTTCAAGTAGATAATAAGATCTCACACACAACAAAGTACAGACTCTAGCTGTCCTGCTTTAAAAAGGGAGCTGTAATTTGAAATGCTTTACGGCTTGCTGATCTCCAAAGCCACTTTTTATACACCACATTTGACTAAAATTTGTGGACGCAAGTATTTTATGTGTCATATATTTTGTTAGAACCTTTACAGCATGTGTTAAGCAGGAATGAGAGGTCATAATGATGTGTGAATGGTCAGAAATGTAGAATGAAGACATTTCATTTCACATCTTTGTTGATAAATCTTATTTAATGACCTCTTTTATTCCCAGGTTTCAACGTTCATCATGATGTACAGAACTCACTGCCAGAGAATACTAGACACCGTTATACGAGCCAATTTCGATGAGGTTTGTGTATCTGCTCAAATTTGTTTCGTTTTCGTCGGATGAACTGAATATGTCTGGCTTTAAAACTTATTGACACCTGTGGTGTTTTATCACAATCCACAACAGGCTTTAAAATTGTTTAAGATGTGTTCCCACAGTGTAGAGCTGGTATTAAAAATTCTCCTACTGTGTGTGTGTGTGTGTGTGTGTGTGTGTAGGTCCAGAGCTTCCTGTTGCATTTTTGGCAAGGCATGCCTCCACACATGCTGCCAGTTTTGGGCTCATCCACTGTAGTAAACATCGTAGGGGTGTGTGACTCCATCTTATACAAAGCCATTTCAGGAGTCCTCATGCCCACAGTCCTGCAGGCCTTGCCTGATAGGTGAGTGCTTGCTAACCCTGTCATGCAGGTAGATATTTATAAAAACAAGATTGCATGAAGTCCGGGATGTGGTAGCTTACTGGTTAATGTGCTGGACTAAAGATTAGAAGGTTGTCAGTTCGAATCTCAGATCCACCAAGCTGCCACTGCTGGGGCCCTGATTAAGCCCCTTAACCCTTGATTGCTCTTGTTGTATAAAATGAGATAAATTGTAAGTTGCTCTGTATAAGATTGTCTGCCAAATGTACTATTCTCCTGTTATCTTTCTCAGGGAAATTCTTAGTAGACTTCTTAACTACTCTTCTGATCTTTAATTGAAAACATTATATACTGATGTGGAATTAATGAAACAAAATGCTATTGCACAATATTTTGTTTATTTACATCTGTTCATAATCTGCGATTATTTCCAAACCAATATAAGAGCACAGAGATCAAGTGAAGAGATGACAATGAGGCTCATGTTTAAATACCTTGTGACTTACAGCAGAAGAGTTATGTGAATGATGCTGACTATCAAACTCTGACTATCAAATTTTCTGCTGTAATTTTATAAATCCTGGTCTATATTATTGTATTCCATAAATCCATTAGAGCATAGATGTACAGTACGTGTAAGTGGAGCATCGGACTATTGGAATGAACTTTAAATGTGTTTAAAATTAAAAATCCTCTACTTGGGATTGAGATATGCACAGAGAGGAAGCGTATGTGATGTCTGTATGTAATAAAATGACGCCACCATATTTATTTACCTAATAAGCTGGACAACGTATTTTGTTTTTTTAATTCATGGTTGTAATGGTCCATGCAGCCTGACTCAGGTCATCAGGAAATTTGCTAAGCAGCTTGATGAGTGGTTGAGGGTGGCTCTGCACGATCTGCCTGAGAACCTGCGCAACATCAAGTTTGAGTGTAAGTAACTTTGAACCGCATTTACACTGAGCATTGACAGTTTCTCAAGGCAGTGTGTAAGAAATGTTCAACTTGTACATATTTCAGTGTCAAGAAGATTCTCCCAGATCCTCAAGCGGCAAACGTCATTAAATCATCTTTGTCAGGTGAGTCAATATTCCTTCGCATCCATCCATCCATATGATGCACCTTTTATGATTTTATGCTTTCTTGCATGAAATGTAACTTACTACATATTAGAGACAAAACAAAAGAAAGAAGTTGTACGATAACCCTCTCTGTCTCCAGATCTGATCCGTAGAAGCCGATGACATTTTGAGTTAGACCTAGAAGATCTGGATTAAATCAATTAAATACATACTGAGGATCTAAATGCTGATGATCAGAGGATATGGAAGATGTTATAGTTATAAAGTCAGAAAATTAACATATGAAAATGGATACATTTGAAATGATATAATTTCGATTTTTTTTACTATTACTATTTTCAACATACATGATTGCTGTGAATTTTAATAATGAAGGAGATGTAAGTAAGGGTGTTTAAAATTCTTGTACTGAACTAAATATTTTTTACGCTTTGCTACCTGTAGGCATCGCGGACAGTCATCCACAGTGCAGATATCACCTTTCAGATGCTGGAGGACTGGAGAAATGTAGATCTGAACAGCATCACTAAGCAGACACTTTACACGATGGAGGACTCGCGGGAGGAGCAGAGACGACTCATAATCCAATGTAAGTGACTGAATAAACAACTTGATAGACAGAGTAATAAAAAAAACTGCTAGAGAGGAAAGGAAAGGGGAGGAGAAATGGCAGTACATTGTAGAAGCTTTTCTTCAGTAAAAAAAATGAAGCATGCAGTATAAAAAAATAGTGCAGCTACAAAAAACAACAACTAAATACACAGGCTCAAAGCTCGATGTAAGGAACATTAGGTTTTGGTCTTTTTACAGCTACTCTGACGTAACACGAGTCATCTCTTCTGCCCATGTAACACTGTACTAGAAACTGAAGTTGATGTGAATTTATTAGTAGTGATTAACAGTGAATTGCTAGTATCTGTATAGGAAGTATTGTTCCCCTGACAAGATTTACATTTTTTGTTCGTTCTCAGTCTGATGTCACTCAGTAGCTGGAGTAGGTATCCAGAGCTGAATCATTCCCACGGTCATGAGTGGCAGTCTTTAATCACTGCCACTGAGAGGTTAACCGAGCTTACCCTCACACTTTAACACCCAGGGAGAATTTCAGACTCATTTCAGTGGCAAGCCACAAGTGACTCATAGGATCAGAGTTCAGAAACTGGCTCTGGCCACTGCATCAGTGTTCAGAATTGTATTGAGAGGCATAATTCATTCTCTTGTTTGTTCATTCATTCATTCATTCATTCATTCATTCATCCATGGCATGTTCATCCCAGAGTTGAAAAATCTTTTTTTTGTTGTTTTAGGAAAGACATGGAATGACTTAAAGAACACATTTATATAATAAGTAAATTCACACAGAGTAAACTGCATGACATTTTCTGCTTTGCTTTGGGCTGTGAATCATTGTGGATGAATAATTAGCATTCACATTGCAAGCATATCTCAGACGATCTATTATTTCTAATGCTTTAATTAGCCAGGGAGGTCCCACTGAGATACAAGACCTCTGCTTCCAAGGAGTCCTGATCAATTTTCCTTACATTTAGTCTCACTTGTCCTGTTTCTCCTCTCTCAGTGTATCAGGAGTTTGACCGCCTACTGGAGGATCAGTCCCCCATTGAAGCGTACATCGAGTGGCTGGACTCTATGGTGGACAGATGTGTTGTCCGGGTCAGTTCAGAGTCTTTTCTCTTGGCAGAAATATTATAAAACAAGATCACCTACTGACAAATCACAAACAATTATTCTTTATGCTTAATTATTTATTAAGAAATATAGAAACAATATATTATTCTCTAATATAAATTTTCTCTTTCTTTTTTTTTCACAAGTGAATTAACTTAAGATTTTTAAGCCTCTCCTGAATTTTATTCAGTTGCCCATCTTAACAACAGTGCTCCTGAAATGTGAAGCATCTGTGTAAATGCCAACCCCATTATGACATGCTTATGCTGGGCCATTTGTGCTGCAATTCCCCAACTTAATGATGTCTTCATGGCCCCTTTTGCACCCATTATATTGCAGATATAGGGTTGTAAAAATTTGGTCGCCTTGGGAACGTCCACTACGCAGCAGACAATAGTTGAATGGGAAGGCGTGTCCCCAGGGGAAAATCAAATAGTTGACTTGTTGACATGTTTTTCGTTCCTGTGGGGTTAGACCCCAGCATGGACGTTAAAGTTAAGGCCCTTGTGCTCCTCCCCCACAGCCTTTCTCATGTAAATATTCCTTTAGGTGGCAGGGAAGAGACCCGGATCCCTGAAGAAGGTTGCTCAGCAGTTTCTTCTCATGTGGTCCTGTTTTGGGACAAGAGTGATCCGGGACATGACGCTGCACAGCGCCCCCAGCTTTGGTGAGTCTGCAAGAGCCATGATATCCTATTATAGTCACATAAGGTTGCGACCCCCATGTAATAGATATTTGAATGCCTGAGTGTCATGTGCTTGTTCATCTAAGGAGTCTTATTCACAATATACTCACATAACACAATTTATAATCCCACTGTCTGTTGTAATGCAGAATAAAATGGCACTATTTTGTGCCTCGTAATTTTGTTTTCTATTACATCTGAGGGAGTTTTTCTTGTCACTGTCTCCTCTGTCTTGTTTATTAAATCTAAACTTAAATTTATATTTTAATTTAGATTATATTTAAACAAATTCAAATATAAAAACTTTAGATGTCATGTAGGTTTACATTGATTGCATTTTTAAAAAAAACTTTTTTATGACCTGAAGTATATTCCTCTGTATTTATTGTCAAAAGATTTCTCACAATCCAAATCCCAAAGCTTTGCGCCAACATGGCCGCCGTGCTAACTCTTGGCTAACAGCAGTTCCGTGTCTATAGCAAAGTAGCTGAAAGAAGGACTATAAGAACAGGGTGAAAACCCCCTCCTCTTCAGCTCTGTCTGTGAATCTCAAAGACACAGCTGGTTGCAGTGTTTTGATAATGCAGCCCTTGGTACAAAACAGCTAATTAACAAAGGCTAACCCCCTCCGCAAGTGTTTCCTCCTGCTTCCCATTTTATGAGTGGGCAGTATTTGCGCCTGGTGCTCTGAATAGCCACAGGGTTTATAACGCACACACTGACTGGACTTACTTGTACAATGTGGGGATTGTGTCATGCTCTTTTAAAAATTCCCTCCCCCTTTTGTTATGAGTGAGGGCTTTTACATTATATTCGCACCAACAACTCTAAAAAGTGTTATTTATGCCTAATCTGTAATCGTAGTTTGTAATCTGCATTCATTAGAGGATCTAATAAAAGCCTAACCAAGCGTAAGTTTCATAACAATGGCTTAGCTGCTGAAATTTCTTTACAGCTAAGAAAAAAAGCTGTGTATATGCACAGAATAGGGCACACTGTGATTAGGTCTATATTCCTTTGTCCTGTATGTGCAGGCTCTTTCCACCTGATTCACCTGATGTTTGATGACTATGTGCTGTACCTGCTGGAGTCATTGCACTGCCAGGAAAGAGCCAATGAGCTGATGAGGGCCATGAAGGGAGAGGGAACTACGGGTGAGTCAGAGGATATAGCCTGTCAGTTATTGTGCCTTATATTCCAATACATCTTTATTAAGACACATTTTTTTTGCCAGGCCAGAAACATAAGCATGGAAAATTAATGTATGGTACATTTTAAGTAGATATGCAGAGCTAAAACAATGCAGATCAGTCAATGAGAAGAGGTGACGATAACACCTAATACATATAGCATCATCACGGTCATTAAAATGCTGGACAGTTTTATGCACTGTACTATGTTCTCTACTATTTTGGCTTTTCCTGGCAATTGTTCTGCTATCAACTGTAACAGTAGGTTTGTTCTACTATGACCCCTCTAAGGATGATTTTTTTGGGTGTGTGTGAGGAGGGGTGTCTTGTTTTTGTTGTATTATTAAAAATTTTAAAAATAAAACAACTCAGTAGCTTGGGCAACCAGGACAAGCAGATTTCACATCTGAGCTATTAGTTGTTTATATTTCGAGCATCATGCAGAAAATTTTTCTAGATTTTTCTAGAATTTTTCTATTTTTAAGAAATGATGATATTGTTTGAATGAATTATGGGATCATAAGATTACAAAAATAAAGGACTAGCAGTACACCTGCTTATTTATGCTATTTAGTCAGCCAGTCATGTAATAGACCAGATTATTGGGCTTGTGTCCACTGTAGCCTGATTCCTGTTCCTTAGCTGACAGGATTGATGGTGATGTGGTCTTCTGCTGTTATAACTCATCCACCTCAGGATTCAGCTTATTGTCTGTTCTGAGATGCTTTTCTGCTTACCACAGTTTTAAAGAGTGGTTATTTGAGCTACTGTACAGAACTGCTGCATGAAAATCCCAGCAAATCATTCGAAATACTGTCTGAAAGCAATATCAATGCCACAGGCAAAGCGTTTTTGACCTGTATCTGCATGATTTTATGTATTGCGCTACTGTGACACCATGCGATAATTGCATGAATGAGGGTGAAGTGTAGGTTATGTATTGAGGTTTCTATTATTGCTTTCATACAGCAGACAGTAGTGAAGATATGATGCTAAATGAAAGCACCTCCGTGTCCCCTGAACCCTACTCTCCTGCAAAGTCAGTGACCTCAGTGGGAGCAGTAGCCACCAGCACCCCAACTTCAGCCCAGTCCCCAGAATACAACAGTGTGTCTGTTACCTCAGGTATGTAAGCATTCAAAAAAAATCCAATTAATATGTAATCGTGGTGACCAGTGTCAAAGGTTTCTTCTAACATTTTTTATAATTTAAACGAGGTCCAAGGGAGAAACGTATGTTTGTATATGTGTGTATTATACTAGGAGCTCTTCAGTCATATACATGGTCCCTTACATACACAGTGACCACGTCAGGAGGCAATCCCCCCGACGGAGGATCCCAGCTGTCCTGCATGCGTAGCAGTGCCCCGGTGCACCCTACCTCATCTGCACACCGGATGCAAGTCTACCCCTACAGAGACGAGCATGGGTGAGCTCATCACGAGAGATACAGCAGAACAGTTCCAATAATTCTGATTTTATGGGCTAATGTTTTTTTCCCCTGCTCTTTCCCTCAGATACACGGGCAGCTACAACTACAGCAGCTACACGAACCAGCATCATCACGCCATCCAGAGTCAATATCCGAGTCTGCCCCATGACGCAGCCCTCCCGACCCCGCTGCACTATTCCTCTTACCACCGATCCTCTGCACAGGTTAGCTGTCCGCCAAGACTCATCTCTGTTTACTCCAAATCAGCTCAGATATGCTGACAATATGAAAGTTCTCTTTAATAATGGCAGCCGGAACATCTGTTGAGTTGAGGCTTTGTTCAGTCCAATATGCATCTTTATGCAACTTTAATGACTTCCACTGTTTCATAATAGTTGCATAATAGTTGTGTATTCCCATTCATTGAAATGGAAATGGTAATGGAAGTGTATTCCACTCCTGCCTGTTTAATAGCATCTTACAAGGCCTGTACCTCAGACAAGAATGCTAATATGAATAAGAATGGTGCATGACACACCGTGGTCATTAGCATGTGAAATGCTGAACTGTGTGAAATACAGAGAGGTCCATAGTAATGGATCACTTAGCCTGTGGATGAACTCGCTGTCATTTCAAAGTTAATGTATGGTCTTTTTTCAGGAATGTTTTGGAGCAAATATTTAGAAAGGAAGTCTTAATTTGGTGGTACTACAAAGAACTACACATTTTCAACTACCCCTTAATTAAAACATGTGCATCCAAATATAAATAAATGATTAGGATCCTGTATTTTGTGCTTATCAAACTGAACGTGGCTAGCAGTGGTTAAATTGAACTCTACAGAGATTGCTAGCATGGTGGCATCGTATATTGTAAGCCAAAGCAGACATAGTAGTAATAGTAATTTCCTGTCAAGAGATCTTTGACCCAGCCCCAGTGCTGCCGAAGCAGCCGGGGGTGAATCGCTCTCTCCACAGCGGATGCAGACACTGACAGGTGGCCTGGTCACAGCTCTGACAGCCCCCCCACTCAACACCCCTCTACCCAGCACTCAATAGCTGCCTCACAGATCCCCAGCCAGCAAGCGGCAAATCAGACCGAGCATGCCTTTATTAAAATATTGTTATTCAATGGCCTCTTTTCTCTGCACGAACAAGAGGTCACTAAGCCTCATATCTTGGTCTCTGACCCCGGCTGACTTTCTTTTTCCATGCAGCAGTACTTCATAATGGTATTGACTGTGAACTGTTTCTATTTAGAGAGGAGAGAGATTTTTATTTCCACTTTTCCTCCGTGTGTTTAAAACAGGCACAATGTCTGATCTTTGTCTGAGTGGATGCACTCAGTAGAGAGTGATTTAGATGGCACAAACGGAACACTATGCTGGTTTCCTATTTGAAGACAGGAAGGATGTTTGAGAAGCACACATGTTGACATGTATGATTTGACTTTGTTTATGATCACTTGAGTTACTCATGGCAACAAAAATGTGATACAGAGCCCCTAAGTAGCGTCTCTGCTGAAATTTTTCCTTAAACTCAACTAAATTGTGTATTGTTTTTCAAAATAAACATGATATAGGTAAGGAATAAAATACTTCAGGATTTGCTGCTGTTGGAAAAATATTTAAACAGCAATTACATTCTATTTATTTGCACATACAGTAGTTTCATCTACAACATCTGCTAAACAAGTTAGCTCCTGTTATCACATATTGCATCTATAAACATTCTTTCCCTCTCCAGTTTCGCTTTGAGTTTCTCTGTCTTGAAGTTACTAAGAAAAAAAAGGACAGCCCAGTATCCTGAACAATTCCCCATGTCAGACACCTTCAAGTTGAGAGAGAAGTCTGAGAGAAGCCCTAATATGGGAGACTCCTTCCAACAATTCTACAGAAATATTTTCTCATCCAAACTAGTAGTATCAGTGATTTAAAACATCTGTAAAAATCTGTTTATGTGACATGTCTGCCATAAAAGTCCATGGGAGACTGTCTGAGCTACTGTACTTGATGTCTTTGGACCGAACATAATCATACAAGTTACTTTTATGTATTTTATACTTTATATAGCTTTTAATATCTCTTTAATTTCTCTTTATTTATCAAACTTCTACTCCGTTTAGCAAGTCCTGCTTAGGACTACATGAATTGTTATGATATTACAGATGAAATGTAATAACTTGTTTGCTTGTTCCTGGTATCATCAAATACAATAGTCAGTGAACAATTCCCACAAAAGATTATATAATAATGATAAGCATAATGGCTAGACAGCAATCATCAGGATTGTTTAAAATGCAGTAACATGACTGCAGTATGCACAAACACCCTGACTGTTTTTCCTTCTCTTTCTATAGTACTCATTGAACAGCCCAATGTCCCGCATGGAGCCATGTTTGATGGGTGGTACTCCTCGGTTGCACGCGACCCCGGTGACCCCCCGCTGGCCAGATGTTCCCTCAGCCAACAGCTACTCCAGCACTCCTATGCACTCAACACGCTATGCCTCTACAGGGGACATGTACTCCTCTTTGACACCACGCAGGAACTCTGAATATGAGCATGCACAACACTTTCCTGGCTTTGCCTATATAAGTGGAGAAGCTACTACAGGTTGGGCCAAATAGCCATTTAGAAATATCCCCCCTGAGATGTGGAGAGTGCATCAGCATATGTGTGAAGAAAGGAAGAACTCCAGCAAGGCCAAGGAACACCCAGCGTCATCCTCCCAACATACGTGTCAGTGGAGGACTCAAAGGGGTTTCAGAAAGCGAAGCTCTACTGCCAGAGCTGCACAAACTCCCTTTCTCACCAAGCAGAAATATTGTGACGTGATGACAGTGCAGGTCTAGCCTAAGCGTGCCTTTTGATTATCTTTAAATTCCTGAATTTCATTCCTTCCCCAAACAGACTTGGACTGTGGCCTACATTTATTCTGAAAGTATGCATCTAACATGCCTCTGTCCTGCTGCTTGACGTCAAAGCAGCCTTTGTTTCATTATCTCATTGCATATCTGCATTAGCGCTTGTGCTTGCTTGAGTTTTATGGCTCATGTTTTGCAGTAAACTAATTACTCCATCAAACGCCTTTTGGCCCATTGCCATGATACCTACGTCAAAGGAAGGGAGTTTACTGCAGAAATGAATTTCATGTGTCATCTAATTGCTGATTGTATATGTGAATGTGGGGCTCTGACAATTTCACAGTGAAGTGTTTTTTTAATGCTGTGCGTCAGCAGTTTTGTGCTGTTCTTTGTATTACAGACCCTGTTACTGTCACTGTGGGAGAGCTTAACTCTAAATATTTCCTTTAGTAACATGGTGTCCTTTGGCTTTGTTTATATATATGTTTGTATTGTATATTGCATTATTATTGTTATTATTTTTTTTTTTTAGAAAGGTGTTAACTTAGATTTGTGTGTTTTTAAATGCACTCAAAGGTACAGTGGACCTATTACCCTATGGGTAGAAATAAAAAAGGAAAGAATATCAAGATGTAACATTTATTATCTTTAGCCACTTTCTCTTGTATATAAAAGCACTCAATAACTTCTGTGGTGACAGCTGTTACCGTGTAAATGATCTATGTGGAATTATTTGTTGCCACATAAACAATGTTTAAAACCCAACATCAAGCGTGATTATTTGCCTATTTAAATGATTAGTATTATCCAACTTGTATTTCACACATGCTTTTGAGTTGGTTCCTTTAATTGCGATTTAACTACCATTTTTTTCCAGAGGTGTGGCCGATCCTTCTAGGTCGGTTTATTTAACTGATAAATCCTTTAACCCCAAAAGGTCTATATTTCTCCCCAGTGTATAAAATGACTCTGCTGTAGCTTGCCATGAGTCATGCTAGTGCGTCATTTTGCAGAATTGCCCTCTGCCTCTTTTGTTTTCAATGAGAACAGTCCCAGACCTTTTCAAATTCTCTAAACGGCCTTTCCTACTCTTTTTCACACAGAAATGGGCTCAAGTGCAGAACCAATACAGACACATCATGGAAAGGTTAGCAGTATTACAGATTAACAAACTATCATTTTAAGCACTCTTACTATATAAAGGGGTTTTACTTGGAATGTTTTCTGGACTCAGAACCCACTATTGCAGAAATTTGCATACAAGGTTCTCCTAAAAATACAAACTGATGAACCCCTATTGCATTAATGGTACATATTGTAAAGATGCATTCAAATAAAAATACTTAGTATGCTATTTAATTGAAGTCTATTTCAATTTTACTAAAGCATACAACAAGCATATTAATGATCTGTTTGCCTTTTCTATACTTACAGTAGGATAAACTGCATACATGATGAGTTAATGGGATGAACACATACTAAACTATGCAGGTTGACTCATTGTCTTGTCAATCTTATCTTTCATTTATGAAAGACATGCTGTAGGTCAAGGCATTAAAAGCATTGTAAATACACAGATAATACAAGCTTAATAATACATCTTAATTAACTATTTGTACAGAAGGGAAAACTAAAAGAAATAAAGTTTATTCTATAATCTTTGTCAACAGTCTGCCTTACTTCAACACTCTCATTTTCTAGAGACCATGGCTATGGTAAAAAAAAAAAATGCAAAAAAAACCCAGAGGTGGGAAATAACACTTAAGTACTCTGTTACTGTACTTAAATCTGATTTTTAAGTATGTGTACTCTCCATGTGCTGTTCTTGCACTTAATCATTTTTACTTTTAGATTTTCAAAGATGTTTTAAAGTAAAGTGCATACTACTCTTCATTTTCACATGCTCAATCACTACAATTCTCTCTAAGCATATACGCTCACTGTCTGCTTTATTAGAAACACGTGTAGAGCTGCACATTTGTGCAATTGTGCAGCCACATGACATCAAACACAACGCAGAATGTCATGCAGATACATGTCATTTCTGTGACTTTGTAGGGACATGCCAGATTTGAGTATTATTATTGTTTTCCTTTTCCAAAGGTTACCCAGAATCATACAAAAAATATGTAAAAATCTGTTAATGAGAGTAATCAGATTAGAATGACCGGACTAGTTACAGCTGAGAGGAAGTCTATAGTAACTCAAACAAGCAATTTTTTACTACTCTGTCAAGCAAAAAATAAAGCATCTCAGAACATCAAACCTCGAGGAGGATGGGCTACAACAACAGAAGACCACATTAGCCTCCACTCCTATTACTCAAGAACAAGCTACAGTTTCATCAATGCTAGACAGTGGAGATAAGAAAAATTTGACCTGATCATGAGCCTGCATGATTTTATGTGTTATGCTGCTGCTATGTGCATCAGACAATTTCACAGAATTCTAAATGACCTAATCTATACTTTGACAAACAGGTTTAAAAATCTAATATGACAACAATGAGAACAAGACCTAATACCTCACTTATCCCAGGTAGGAAAACACAAGCCCAGCTGGTCAAACTGGTTTCTGAGTTATTGCTAAAATGCAACATTATAGACAGGCTGTTTTTAAGAAAATAACACAACAGTAAGGCAATTAGAAAATCTCATATGTTTGTTGATCAATTAAGTCAATTAGCTGAAAAAAAATGTAAAAAAAAAAACAACAACTGGAAAATAATCTACCAGCTGGCAAAAATGGTCTACTAGTTTGACCTGTTGTTTGGTATTTGGTCAGGTCAAGCTAGATTTTCAGGCTTGGCCCCTTAGTTCCAGTGAAAGGAACTCTTAATGCTTCAGCATACCAAGACATTTTGGACAACTTTATGCTCCCAACTTTGTGGGAACAGTTTGGGGATGACCCCTTCCTGTTCCAACATGACTGCGCACCAGTGTACAAAGCAAGGTCTATAAAGACATGGAGAAAATTTGACTGGCCTACACAGAGTCCTGATCTCAACCTGACACCTTTGGGATGAATTAGAGAGGAGACTGTGCGCCATTCCAAAACTGGGACGTCTGCCTTTACATGCACATGAATTTAATATGGAGTTGGTCCATCCCTTTGCAGCTATAACAGCTTCAACTCTTCAGGGAAGGCTTTCCACAAGATTTAGGAGTGTGCTTATGGGAAGGTTTGACCATTCCTCTAGAAGTGCATTTGTGAGGTCAGACACTGATGTTGGATGAGAAGGCCTGGCTCGCAGTCTGCTCTCTTATTCATCCCAAAGATGTCCTATCGGGTTGAGGTCAGGACTCTGTGAAGTTCCTCCACACTCATCCATGTGTTTATAGATGTTGCTTTGTGCACAGGTGTGCAGTCATGTTGGAACAGGAAGGGGCCATCCCCAAACTGTTCACACCAAGTTGGGAGCATGAAATTGTCCAAAAATTGTCTTGGGGCCAAGCCCAACCCCTGAAAACCAACACCTGATTTTGGAGGGGTGTCCCAAAACCTTTGTGAATATAGTGTATGTATAGTTACTTATCATGCTAGTTATCATTGGAGTTTGAGGAAGAAAAGGGATATTTTTTCTTGTGCTGACGGTAAAAGGTGCACCATTTGTCATCAGTAAAACAGTGTTTCACATTTCACATATTTTTCTTTTGTGTACCTTTCTTGTGTTTTTACTTTCATACTTTAAGTAAGTTTTTCTGGTTATACTGGCTTGAGTAATTAGAAGCTGTATTTTAAGTATTTATTTACATTATTCTGGGTACCCTGATCATCTCTGCAAAAATATTCCTAGCATACCAAAAAGAATCCCTGGGGGAAAAAAAAAAAAATTAATCTATATTTTTGTATTTAGAAATATATTCAATCTATATTTTTTATATATGTATGTGTCATTATTGCAAGATACTGTATTATGCCGTTGTATTATTTCGAGTTGTTATCATTGTTATTTCGGCTTCTATCGGTACAACAATCAAGAACAATTAATGATCTGAATTTTATCTTCTAGTAATAACTTAAAGGTGATTAAAGGTTTTAACTTGATTTTACGCATACACATGTACGCCCAAACTCCGTAATAATCCCACATACTAAGTAGTACCCTAGTTAGCACGCTAGTGTACAGTGCTATGCGGAAGTCGCAGGTCATGTGACTCTCCTCGATGTGACGTTTTTCAATGAAAACTTGAAAAGGAAGGTTTGGGGAGACGGAACCAAAACATCTGCTGCTGCCAGTGTGAGACTTCACTCTGTAAATCAGGCGAGTCAGTTATATCCAGCCATGGATCTGAGTGGAATTCTGGTGCAGATTGAAAACGGGAACGATGAGGAAATCGAAAAGCGTTTGCAGGAATACAACGCAGAGGTAGGTTTCTGGAACATGCTAGCAGCCTGCTAGCTCAGTGATGGCTCAGTACACTGCACTGGGCTACTAGCTAGCTGAATGACAGCACTGCCTCGCAGTGTCACCAAACTCAGTAATCATCTGTGCAAAGAAATATTATTAGATCCGCTTCATACGAAAATTTATCATCATGAAGATCAAGAGGAATCTTGAAGCGTGTGTACACACAACTTAGCTTTATCAAGTTAGCCTGATGGTAGCTGTTGTCAAGTCTGTTTACTTTGTGTTGTTCCAGTGTTTCTCAATGTGGGCTTCCTAATTTTATTACTATTAATAATTTACCATTGTCAATATTATTATTATTGTTGTTGTTGTTGTCCAGTGTGAGTGGTCATTTGAATTGAATGAGTTTAATCCAACACCTAACAAAAACTACACAAAACAAAACAAACAAACAGGTAATGCCTATAAGTAATGTCAGCTTGACCCTAAGTAGTTCAATGGAAAGTCCTGGAATAAAAGGCTATGTCGCTTTAACAAAGAGAAAAAATAATTGGCATTTGCATTTAAATAGTGTTTGAGTTTTTTGGTTGTTGTTGTTGTTGTTGTTGAAACCCTGAGCTGTATTTCAAAGTCAAAGCTTTATTGTCACTTCAACCATATATAGCTGATGCAGGACACGAACATGAAACATGAAACAACATTCCTCCTAGACCAAAGGTGCTACACACAACAAAGACAAAGTACAGGTGACGCAGACAGACATAGAGCTAAACATAGAGATTTTTCTGTATTACAGTCAGAAAGTTGTAGAAACATGCGTTCAGATAATCCGGTTCATCTTAGTTGTGGATTCAGTCTGTCTTTCTTTTGTATGTTATCTTTGGTTTTAAAAGGCTAATCATAAGTGCAAATCATTTTTAAAGTCCAATTTGGTGCATGTAGTTTCCTCTCTATCCTTCCCACTTTGTAAGTACAGGGACACACCCGAACTCAAATAAAGGGATTGTTAATGCGCTGACGTGTGATCGAATTGCTGTAGTGAAAAACAAATGATTCATATACACTCTAGTGCAAATTGTTTACAGCTGTATACAGGAATAGAGTTAGTGACAGCTACCAACGGTTAATCAATTGAAAAGAAATACCGCTATTCCTGCCAGGCTACCTTATATGCAGTTACAGCTCAGGCCCTTTACTTACACCCACCAGACATAACATTATGACCACCTAACTAAGATTTTGTTGGTCCATCTTTTGCTGCCAAAACAGCCCTGATCCTTCATGCACTGTGTATTCTGACACTTTTCTATCAGAACCAGCATTAACTTCTTCAGCAATGTGAGCAACAGTAACTCGTCTTCCTTGGACCACTTTTGATAGATACTGACCACTGCAGACCAGGAACACCCCACAAGAGCTGCAGTTATCCACTGGTCTAGCCATCACAATTTGGCCCTTGTCAAATTCGGCTTTCCCATTTTTCCTGCTTTTAACACATCAACTTTGAGGACAAAATGGTCACTTGCTGCCTAATATATCCCACCCACTAACAGGTGCCATGATGAGGAGATAATGATGAGAAGTGTTTTTCACTTCACCTCTCAGTGCTCATAATGTTATGCCTGATCGGGGTATTGTTCAGTTCCTGATAAGAGTTTACATCTTTAAAAACCCAGCAATGCTATGCCACTGGATACACTCTTATGAACATTACACATATCAAGCTAGAGCTGTAACTTTTCTATCAACTGAATAGCAGAGCAAATTACTCATGTGTGTGTTTTATTTATTTTTTTTTAAACAAAGTGACCACTTGACAATGTACTGTATGTTTTTATTATATATATATATATATCTCAGTAATCTGGTATTTCATTTTGTCATTTGTTATTTTTTTTTTTCTTTCAGAACTCTAAGACTTTTTCTTTTGACTGCAAACAAGAGGAAGCTCGAATAGTAAGTACATGACTGGTTTTATGTGTTTAGGTATCCTGCCTAGTAACCTGATGAAAATAAGGATGCTTTCTCATGGCTAGATTGCTGTGTGGAATTTATTCAGAGCCATTTGGTTTTTAAACCTGACAAATTTCAGCAGACCACAAAAAAAACAGGACACGTTTGCTGAGTTCCTCAAAAATTGCAAGCACAGATAAATGTCAAAACTCAACTGAGCATGGAAAGTAATGCTTAATTAATAATTAAACATTAGTCATTAATAAAGAATTAGTATTTGTGTGAGCTCTAGGCAGCACAGGTGGCATGGTGGTGCAGCAGGCTTTGTTGCCGCCTCGTAGCTCCAGGGTCGACTCCATTTGAGCGATCACCAAATAATCGTGTTTTTAAATAATAGTCATGTAAGTCACTGTTTATCTGTGTTTCTCCCCTGCAGAAACTATGTCAGGGCATACTCACAGTGCTCGATCAGCCTGTGCGACCCCAATGTCAGAGCACCTGTCTGGAGACCATGCGCATCTTGTCTCGTGATAAGCGTGTCCTTGGGCCTGTAGCAACCAATCATGGCATTGTCACTCTTGCACGGTTGGCATGCGTCCCATTACCTGATGTCGATGTGGAACCTCTGGAGAAATCACTCTCGTTGGCTGAAGAGCGGGTAGTGGTGGAGGCGCTCAAGTGCATGTGTAACGTGGTGTTTAACAGCGCAGCAGCGCAGCAGGTGGGAGCGGACGTGCAGCTGGCGCAGGGTTTGTGTGCCCGGCTGCGTTTGCTGACCACCTCCAAACATGATGTGGAGCTCTTCTCTCTCCGTTTGCTCTTCCTGCTTTCTGCCCTGAGGCCAGACGTCCGGAGACTGCTGCATCAGGAGTCAGATGCTATGGAGCTGCTCATTGGTATACTTGAGCGCACCTTGGATGTGCGCTGGGCGGGGCAATACGAGGTCATGTGTCCTGACTCACAGGCCCCGCCCCTTTCTCTAGAGAGGAGTGAGCGGACAATGGAGTCACTCAAAGTTCTGTTCAACGTCACTATGTCTGACTCCAGTGATGAGGTGAGCCTGTGGTTAGGTCACCTATGCTTCCATTGCTTATTGGTGAAGTTTCTTTCTCCAGACAAAAATCATTCAGTCTGCTAGTTAACCAGTAGTAAATTTACCTTTTGTCTTATGGACAGATACTGTCTGATTTTTAAGTTCTGATATGAAAATCTATTCATGTGACAGCAGCACAATGCAGAAAATCATGCTGATATAGGTTAGGAGCTTTAATGTTTACATCAAACAAATGGAATGGGACAAATCATATATCAACTATCACCATGGAATAGTTGTTGGTGCCAGACAGCTTGTTTTTATGTATTTCAGAAACTTTTACACAGAATGGTGTTAGAAACAAAACACATCCCTGAGCAGCTGCTGATGGAGAGGCCTTGTTGATGAGATATCAGTGTAGTTTACTGATGACAGGAAGGGAATAGTAACTCAAATAACCATTTGTAATGACTGTGGTGAAAAGCATGTCAGAAAGCAAACAACTAAACCGCAGTAGACCACATGAACTTAATTCTCCACTTGTATCTGCATGCTTTTATGTTCCTGATTGGGTGTTGAAGTGCAAGAAGTGCATGAATAGGCTGGAGAGGAAGTGGCTGGTGAGTGTATACTGGCCTGTTTGTTTCCAAGAGCTCCATAACACCACATTTAAAAGTAAAGGAGACATTAAGGATTTAAAAATCCTCTGATAATAGAGATTTAAAACAACACGGTTGTTTTTCAGTTTAATCCATTCCTTATTAATGGGTTGATGTGGGGGAATTGGATACCTCAAAGCAAAGCATAGTACTGTAAATAAATAAACTCTTTACTCAGTAGCTATGCAGATCAATCACACACTTGATTACACTGTGCCTCACTGCTAGTTTTTTGGCCAACAAATATATCAATCCCATTCTTTCCAAATAAGTGTTTCCTGTAGGTATAAAGCAGTGACACATTGAAATATTGAAAATGTGTGTGTGTGTGGTCAATTTCAGTTAATTGTCCTTTTCAGTGTCTGTATCCAAGTTACTGTTAAACAATTCAGCATGTTCAGTCTGAAAGGGTGAGTTCTGCTTTATACATGTATGCCTTCAGCAGCATTACATTCCCTGGGTATAACTACAGAAAACACTTCTGCAGTAGGTTCATTTTTCTATACAAGATGGGGACTTGTGTCTGGAATATTTGTAAAAATGTTACATAAAATGTTTTCTGACTGTCCGTGTCAAAAATTAGATTATAAAAAAAAAAAAGAACAAAATGGCTACAATAAAAAATAGAAATAGAATTATTGGTAAAAGGAATAGGAAAATATAAAAAATGTCTATATATTGGTGGAAGAGCAGAATTTCTCTGGCATTGTGTTGCTGCTGTTTGAACGAATCATCAGTAACTAAGCAGAACAACAACATCATAAAAAAAACCCAGCAAGAATACTGAAAGTGCAAATTTTGGTTATTTTTAGATAAATATATCTGGTGGCCAAGCATTTTGCATCGGCACTGCACAATACCGTGTATTACTTTGGAACCGATTATGTGTTTATAAAAGGTAGTAAGTAGTCGGCTCACTCTGTTCTTGTCTCTTTATCCTAACAGCATAATGATTACCAACTGAGACGTATCACAGCCATAATGAGGCACATTCTGATGCTGAGGGTTCAGACAGAGGAGAAAACTGAAGAGCTACACAGGTAGGTTGTCCCAAAGTCCTTATCTCTCACACATACGGCCGTTCCTGAGTTTGCATGTTTAGGTGAACATTCTAGTCAGACTTCCCTAGCCAGTGTTTCACTTTGTTTGATAACTGAGTATGCATATTTTACATAGGGTTCGTAGTGCTGTATTAAAATCCTTATCAAAATCAGTGTATATACTTTTACACGGTTGAATTCTAACTCACTTAAAGAATTTATCTGAATGAACAGTGAGTGTGAGTGAAGGGGTGTCATTTTTAAGTGATTAATGGTGTCCCTCTTTGCCCCGCACAGAGAATCTAGTGCATTCTGATTCCCCCGCACCCCGTTTGTGTGGGTTTGACTCATTGTGTGCCCCATAGCTCAGTCGCCAGTCTTTTCACACCTCTGGAATGTCTTGCTTTCTTGACACAAACACAATGCATTCTAGGACTCTCTGGCCTCGCTGACTATATTCTGCGCCTTTTTAAAAGCAAATTGAATGTGTTGAAGCAGACTTGGGCACTAGTAGCTGGGGTTTTGTTATTCAAATAAGATCAGGGAGTTGACTTTTTCTTTCTCCCCTCCCCTTTTCTGGCTTTGCAAAATGCCCAGACGTGTCATGCTAAAAGCACAGTCTGGAATGTATGTTAGTGTTTGTCAGATGGCGTGCATCTAAGTGTAGACAAGTTTTGCAAATGTTTAATTGGTCTGTTCTTCTCTACTGGTGTAGTTTACAGTGAGTCGGTATGGATGAATTATAACGAGAAAACCAAGAGCCAGAAAAATACAAATCACTGAAGCAAATGTCAAACTTTCTTGGAAACGGTTATTAGAGGGTGATGTATTACTACTAACTCCGCCTTCGTGAATATTAAACTTTGTTGAACCCCCCTTTATAACAATGAGTAAGCTGGTTTAAACACAGTTGCATTCCTTGCAATGATGGACATCCCAAGAGTGTATATTCAGGGGTGAATAACACAAACAGACATCCCGCATGCACAACATTTCAACATTCTTTATATTCTTTGGTTGCTGCATGCAGACTATCAACAGTTCGTTTCTTATAGGTCTTTGGTATGATCATAGGTCCTTGGCATTCCTCATGGTGATATTTGGCTTTCCTCATGGTTATTTTGGCATGTTCCTTTGAAGGGTGCCATTAATTATGGAACTGACTGTAAAAATGCTTGCAAGTGTAATCACTTTTACAATTCTGAAATAGTGATTATCCTTTATTCTGCCCATTAATCTCTGACAGTCATGCCATAAATCTTCTGAGCAACCTTCCAGTATCCTGCATGGATGTCCTGATCGATGTGCCTGTACAGGGAGGATTTGAGAAATATGGTGGAAAGAACATGGATGTTTTCCAGGTGCTTCTGGACTTCATGGAGAAAAGAATAGACAAGGTGCTGAAACAGATAAGGCTTTGGTAATGGGCTTGCTCCTTGCTTTTTTCTATCGTGTGTGTAGAATATACAGGGTTTGTATTTTCTGTCTTCTCAGTGCTCAAACTACAAAGAAGGCCTGACTCCAGTGCTCAGTCTGATGACGGAAAGTTCCAGGTACCATCGGGAGATTCGCAGATACCTCAAAGCTAAGGTATAGTCTGTACGCTCATGTGTAAAAAAAAAAAACCCTGCTGTCTATTAAGATCAAGTTTGGACTTGATATTTCTTTGGACATCTAGCACATATTGTGCTTGTTCTAATAGAATGTGTTTAATCCTCAGGTTTTACCACCTCTAAAAGATGTGAAAGTGAGACCAGAAGTGGGCAGCACAGTGCGTAACAAACTGGTGCGCCTCATGACTCACATAGACATGGGGGTGAAACAGGGAGCTGCCGAGTTTCTTTTCGTCCTCTGCAAAGAAAATGGTGAGAGTTGGTGTGTTTTAAGGCAGTGTTCCACATGAGGAATTTGGAGGATTTTATGGTTCAGGGAACATTTTTATTTCCTGCTGTAGATTAGGTGACTCTTGTGATGCTGAACATGATCGCATATTAGATATATGATTCATTGACAAATTTGACAAATGCAGGTTGTAAAAGAAACAGATTTGTAATCCTGTGAATGATTTTAAGCTGTATATAAGGGAAAGTCATTTATTATTTTTTCCTTCCCTTGGTTCTGTACTGAGTGTTTTAAATGTTTTACTTTTCTTATCATCCTGCAGTGGACAACCTTTTGAAGTACACTGGCTATGGCAATGCTGCAGGGCTGCTGGTGGCTCGGGGGCTGCTGGCAGGGGGCAGAGGAGACACTGAGTACTCTCCTGATGAGGATTCTGACACAGAAGAGTATAAATCAGCAAAACCATTGTAAGTTATCAAAACCTTTGTCCCGGCAAAGTGGCAAAAATCTAATGTGTTAAAAATGTCAGATAAGGCCATGTTACATGTTATTATGTATTCATAAGGCATCATAAACATGTGAATTATTTATTATTTGTGAAACAGTATTGCAGTTTTCTTCATCTTCTTTATTATTATTATTATTATTATTATTATTATTATTATTATTATTTAACGGAGTCAGTTATAAATTATATTGCCAGTAGCAAGCCATTTAGCTCTGTTATTTTGGTAGCAGACCCAATTTAAAAGCAATTTCATTCAGAATTTGTGCTATATTTCTATATTGCTAGATTTCCTGATAATACACTACATGACAAAATGTTTGTCGACACCTGACCATCACACCCATGTCATCACAATGTTCGAAGTACATAAATATGTAGAAAGACATTTTATGCTCTAGCACTGCTCCCTACACTAAAACTAAGGGGTTTAAACATGTTCCAGCATGATAATGCCCCTGTGCACAAAGCAAGGTCCATGGTGTTCCTGTTTTGAAGAGGTAGCACTCAAGTGTCCTGTACAGCACTCTGACCTCAACCCCATTGAACACCTTTGGGTTCATCTTGAATGCCACCTGCTGCCCTTGCCTTCTCACTAGAATGCCTGTGACTGACCTCACTAATGCTCTTGAGGCTGAACTAGATCATAGATCTAGTAGAAAGCCTTGCTAGAAGAGTGGAGGCTATTATAATAGCAAAGGGAATCTGGAATGTGATGTTGAAATATCTCCTCATCATGGCACCTATTAGTGGGTGGGATATATTAGGCAGCAAGTGAACCCTTTGTCCTCAATGTTGATGTGTTAGAAGCAGGAAAAATGGGCAAGCGTAAGGATTTGTGCGAGTTTGACAAGGGCCAAATTGTGATGGCTAGATGACTGGATCAGAGCATCACCAAAACTGCAGCTCTTGTGGGATGTTCCCGGTCTGCAGTGGTCAGTATCTATCAAAAGTTTTTTTTTTTTTTTTTTAAGTCCTGTAAGTATTATTTAAGCCTTAAAGGATCTGCTGCTAACATCTTGTTGCCAGATACCACAGCACACCTTCAGGGATTTAGTGGAGTCCATGCCTCGACGGGTCAGGGCTGTTTTGGCAGCAAAAGGGGGACCAACACAATATTAGTCAGGTGTTCATAATGTTATGCCTGATCAGTGTAGAGCACATATTGGGTTTTATTGTGAGGTGTCCACAAACATTTGGCAATGTAGTGTTTCTCTGTTATAATTTGTACAAATTGACTCTTGTCTGATGAATCACTCCCTCTTGCCCCTACTTGTATCTTTCAGCATTAATCCGATTACAGGCCACATAGAGGAGCCAATGCCAAACCCAATTGAGGACATGACCGAGGAACAGAAGGAGTATGAAGCTCAGAAACTTGCAACTATGATTGGCGAGTTGTCAAGGTGGGCCCCATAAAAGCTGGTTTAGTTCAGCTGATTTCAGTTCACTGTTGTTCAGGCAAATACACACCAACAAAAGAAGGTGATTTCGGATGAGCTATGTGAAGCTCTAGCTGCAGTATTACGTTTTTCCTACGCTTTATTCTATTTTTTTATGCACTAAGAAGTAATAGGGGAAATAAGTTAAGCAGATAACCCTTTGGTGTTTACTTAAAATTGTTACAAAGAGGAAAACTACTATAATAACACACCTCTCAATTTTGTCTCATCAGTTCAATTCAATTTGTCTTGCTTTTGATTGCTGAATTTAAGTATCATTATAAATATTGTATATTATAAACATGAAGACCTATCAAAAAAAAAAAAGAATCGATCAGTTGATGATGCTGATTTGTCCCTTAAATGTGTTTTGCAACTACTGATGAAATGAATGAATTATTTATTAGTGCAGAATGCATTATATGTCTAACCATTAGAAATCCTTGCAAAAGAGAGCCTTTGTAAACCGAGCAAGTGCATCATATTTCTTCTACTCTTCCTCTCTCTCATTAGAGACTTTAGTAAGAACAGACTGCCTCCATGTTGACCTTTCTGTCAACGACTAGCAGCAAAGGCTAGCGAGGCTCCAGTATGAGGAGCTGTTGCGTTGCTCTTAGCACGTTCCTTACCAACCGCTTCATTAAGGCAAGAATCTCTCGCTGCGTCCCTCTGCCTCATTTACAGCTGGCCTTCCTCTAGACTGCAGCATTCAGCAGGAGTCAATGCAAGCCGCTGTCGCACCGGCTGCCACATCAGTCCTGCTGCATTAATTACCAGCTAATTGGCACACACAAGCTTTTGGTCCTTTGCGCTCCACATTCAGATATTTTTTTTTCTTTGTAAATACATATACGTGTCTCTTTTGTACACGGCTCGCTGTATTCAATAGACATGCCAAATAAGAAGTGAACAAGAGCATTGGGTCAATTAGGGGGGGTTGGGATTTTTGTGTGTATGTGTACATGTATTTAATGGGTTGTGAGAACCAGCAAGGAGCAGATGCCCTCTGATGGTGTCAAATGTCTTCACATTCACCCAGTCCTCATATATATATATATATATACACATATATGTGTGTGTATATATATGTGTGTATGTATATATATATATGAGGACTGGGTGAATGTGAAGACATTTGACACCATCAGAGGGCATCTGCTCCTTGCTGCTCCTTGCTATATATATTTATATATATATATTTCTTTATATATATATATATATATATATATATATATATATATATATATATATATATATATATATACACACACATTATATATATGTGTATATAATGTGTATATGTACATCTTATTTATAAAAACTAAAGCTAGCCTTAGATCCTTTTAAGATGATTACTTGTCACACTACGAGATAATCCCAGTAAATCTTGGCCGACTGTGCATTATGTCAGATTATCTGGAGAAGATCCTCTATCGATGTTCCACCTGCAGTTAAAGAAAATGACTGCTTTCTGCTGGCTCCTGATTGTGTAAACTGAAACATTCTTGTGAGCTTAATGTAATGAGGACATTGTCATTGCCACAACTGTATTTCTAGCTGTCCCATATGTTTCATGTAATCCTATGTCGTCCCACTGATGGCTGTTAGACGAGCACGCTGCTGTCTTTGGTCACAAGGGCACTAAATTACCTTTACTTCTCCATGAAGTCACATTATTCCTTCTAAAGCAACGTTTACACATACAGTGATTTTATCACTGTGAGTTGTCCATGGCTGTACTGTGAAGTCGCCAGTACGTGTTCCTACTACTAGTTGCTAGAGTAACAACATTTATCAGTAGATGGCATAGCTAGCAAAAATAATCCAACATTTTAGAGGGAGAATTGGCGTTTGTATATAAAACTCACCAGTGTATATTTATGCATCATATCGTTCAAGATAAAGGAGAAACACTATGCTCTCTACTGTCTCCACTGCCATTGTAGTTGAACTTTTAAACTTTAAAGTTAAACTTTTCTCAGCTTTGTCATGTTGCTGGAGACCGCCACATCTAGTCCGCAACGGTCAGTGGAAGTTGCCAGCTGTCATTGAAAACGAATGTCCTCAGGTTGCTTTGTCATTGCTTGTCACGATGTGTGTGAAGGTGATATAAGACCATCAATCTAACAAGCCAAGAATTTGCAATTTTTGTGTGTGACAGCAAATTACGGTGTAAATCTGGCTTAAAAGAGGCTCTCACCACTGAGATTGAGGTCCTCACAAAGATGGAGAAACATGGGGGGTGGGGGGTGGGGAGGGTGGGAGATGTGGGGTGTTGAATAAGTTTGCAAACACAAGAGATCATTGTTGTTGTCCATCTATAGGGTGGTTGAGCCATAATGAGCAGCGTGTGCCCAAGAGAAGCAGATTCCTTCCTCGAAAGGATCCTCCTTTCTTCTTTCTCCTCACCTATTCTCTTCATTGTAGAGAAAGGAGGTGATGTGGCAAGGGCAGAGGGACAGTCACCAGTTCCCCCAGTACGGCTGCTCAGGAGACCGCTCAATGCCCTGCAAGAATGTTCCCCCACCCTCCTACTGCTTGACTCGCTCCAATTAGCACTGACTCAGGCCCACCTCCTAACACACTCACTCATACTCATACTTCTGCTCCCTACTTCATCATCTCTGGAACTAATTAATAGGTGTGATTTTTATGGACAGGGGAGGTATCCTTGTTTTTCTTGGCAGGTGGAATCACTGTCCAGTGGATGTAATTTAAATAAAAAGAAATCAATTTCAGGCAGATGTATTGATGAGTGTGTTTAGGAAATTTATAGAAATAATTAGTGTCCACATCAAATACACAAACAAGGGGGATAGTTTGCTGAACATCTTTTCTGAAAATCAGTCAGCATGTGTTAAACCTGTCTGTACACAAAAAAGCTGACACACACACAAACACACACAGCAGAAAAGCTACAGGTGAGAAAAGTGCAAAGTTACCACATATTGGTGACCAATCTGGAAATTAATTAATCCATCATTTATTTGCTTCAAATCCCAGAAATGAATGTCACTGAGCTTGTTTTTTTGTTGTTCAAGCTTTGATTGGATAATGTCGTGATAATCTTTAGGTTTTGCTTTGATTGGATAATGCTCTGATGAATCATCTTAGAGCTGTGCTAGTGACACATAGTGCAGATATAATTGGATTAGCGTGAAGGAGCAGCCACAGCTTTGAAGAGATTAGAAGGAGTACTGATCCTGTAATTAAACTGCAAAGCCGGGGGGGGGAGGTAGGGCGTGCACAGCTAAAGGGCTAGGTTCAGGGTGTGTGTTTGAAGGGCTATCTTCGGGGCCATGATTCTAAGGGCTCTTGTGTAGCCGGATGTGAAGGGAAAGAAAGATGTCCTACACATCAACAGGCCTCTTTAGAAGAAGGACCTCAATGGTATTACAATGGCTGACACAATGGGTTTACATTCAAAGAGCAGGTGGATTGTAAGTGACAAATTGGTGGCTTGAAAAACTACATTCATGAGATGCAAGCGCAACAACTGCATCGAATGATTATCCCAAGCAGCTAGTTGTTACTTATGTCTTAGTGATTGTGTCATATTTAGTGATTTGCCCCATTTTGTATAGTAAAGGTGTATATAGTACAAAAATATATACACATTGGACTGCATCATTCATGTTGTATGCTTTTCATCCAACTAATAATTCCTATTCATTGATCATTTGTAAATGATAACTTACAATTCATCTTTGACGTAAATGTACGCTTCTCTCCTTGCAGGCAGCAGCTGATCCGGCCAATGGGGGTGAGGAAGGATGGCTCACTAGCTCCACTAGAGGAGACGCTACACACATGCAACGTTCCAGAGTGCAGTGACTCGGACTCGGATTAAGGCATGCCGACCCTACTCACTCACACGCTCATTCACTGAACCTCCATGGAGTCAGCACTTCTTAGAAAAAGAATTGAACTTGTCATTAGTTTGTGTTAGAAACAATTTGGTTTGTGCCAGTTTGATTGTTCAGACATGACGTTCAGCATCAATGTGAATTAATGACCAAGAGTGGAGTCACAGTGTAGAATTAAACAGGCTATATTTTTCTTTGTTCAGCACAAACATTGCAGTTGTTTGAGATTTTGTTTCTTTTGTTTTGAGGTTTAATGCTCTGTGACATTACCCCCCGATCATAAATTAGCCATTTCATCAAGAATCTGTGCTGCACAAAAGGAACACATTTTAGTTCATTCACTGTGTTCCTTACTGGAACAAGGCCAGTGACATGAATCTGATGGAATCTGCATCAGTCTCAGAGTGTTAACGTTTCCACTGCCCCATTCAGAACCATGCTGTAACACGTTTTGGATTTTCTGTTCCATCACTTTAGCAATCATTCCTTACCTTATCTGAGGTACGCTGAACTGTTACAAAGCATTTCTGCCTAAAGGGATGGAGAAAATGTAGGATCTTAGACTGTTAATATTATCTTATCGGTGTAAATAGGATAGCTAGCATGGGCTGCTCTTTACCACTCTGGTGTATGTGTCTTTTATAAAAGGCTGGTGAGCGAGATCGTGCGTCAAATCGGTATATTGTAGTCAAATATAAAAGACACTGGGAATCACTGAATGTCTATCACTAGTGTGGCTTTAAAGAAGCAGGTACATACACACCAGGGTAGTCTTTAGCATTTTTAGCATGCTTCAGTATTACTTTTGGACAATCTTATTAAGGAAATCGAATAATTTTTTTTGTATAAGATCAAACCGTAAGTTAATTTTTGTTGAAGATTTAGCCGGATATTTGTTTAATAGATAGATAATACCGAAGAAAACGCTGGAATCAAGCAAGTAGGGGAAAAGTGTTTCCGTAAATTTAAAGTGTGCGAAAGAAAAAGATATTATTTCTGATACTATTTACAGTAGAGTGCGTCTATAACATGGCTGTCGTGTAGTTCTGTTCAGAGACGTTCGTTTCTGTTTGATCCAGAGCCTTATTTCTCTTGAGTGAGAAACCATGAGCCTTTTCTCTTTTTTCGCTGAAGCTTCTGTAGAAATCTGTAGAAAGCTGTTATTTACACTTCTATGGCCTTACAGTGAAAGCTCATGTTTGTATGAAAGTCCCCTGTTCAGCTCCTCTAACATCAAATTTCCAACTAAACTGAGGTTTTATCTGTTAAAAATTGATTTTTCTTTTTTTAAAAGATTAATTTTAATTCAAAAGGGTTTATATTCATTGAAAAGAGAAAAACAGCCATTTTCATTTTAGACCGATTTTTGTGTTCAAATTCTCTAAATGAAAGCAAAACTGACTGCGTTTTTCGTTCTTTCCAATGCATGGAACCTGGTTTAATTTTGCTTATTGTTATTATGTAAAAGGGGAAGTCAGGGGCTTTCAGTTTGCATTATAAAGTGCTGGGAACATAAATGCTAGAACTACAGAGTTGCTAAGAAATGCTATTTGACTTAGGAGTCATCATTTTATTTATTACATATAAAACATCATGTATGGTGATAAGATGGATGTAAAGTGCATGTAAATTAAGCAACACATTACCAATGATTCAAGAATTGTTTCCAGGTTGGTTTTCTCCCAGTCATTAATGCTAGATTTCAGCTTGTCGATCATCTGACAGCATCAAAATATTCCTGTCTCTTTTCTGGAATCTCTAACATAACTTTTTTTTTTTTAAACTTTCCTTGATTATGCACCTCTGTGATAAATATACACAATGTGTGCAAGTTCTCCTTTTTTTTTTTTTTTTTATACTGTACTAAACACTGTTTAAATTAGGATGTTGTCCGCGTGTTCTCTTCAGCATCTTGTTGCATTACTGTATTTTTTGCTTGTATCTAAATTTAGTTTCATTTTAGTGCTGAATGTTAGACACCATGTCTTTTGGGTCTGGGAAAGAAATGTTTGGGTGCCATATGAAGCTGATATTGTAGACTGATCAAATTCACTCAACTACATAAAATCTAACAAAATATACATGAGGTTTTTGATTTCGCATCACAGGGGTTAACAGCATTAACGCTAATGATTTAAAGAAAAAAAAACAGGCACGTAGAACTTAAATACTTTTAATATCAAGATAAATTGATACAGATACAATGCATGTAAAAAAAATAATAAAAATAAATCAGCAGCATCTGGGAATCCTGAATACACCCTTTTCCCAAACTGTTCAGATCTAAAGTTAAGAAGTACACCATCCATTAGGAAGGCACAAAAATACAACACAAAAAAAAAAAACTCGGTCTCAGTTTGAACAAATCTAACAGAGGTTTTAAGACAGACATTGAGACTTCTTGTTACGATTATCCTGAAACATGAACCAACGCCAGAGATGTGAGCAGATACGGTCAGGATTATGTGATCATTATTTAATCGACTGTGCAAAATGTAATAATTGCTTTCTCTCAATTACACACTGGCAAGCAAAACTGCAGTTCTCTCACACACCACCCTTTTGACAGCCATTTACTCACACTGACACAAAGAAGCAAATACACATTCTCTCTCACACACACATACACACAGCAGCAGGATATTGGTTCTTTGTTGCCAAGCAGAGACATTTATTAGAGTTTTGGAGGGAGGCCCCAGCTTGGAGACTGCAGTGCCTGTGAAAACACACACAGCGGGACACTACACACTCAGGAGGTCACGCCTCCCATGCTAATTTAGCACTGTCCTCTCAGAGCTGGACCTGCTCCAAGTTCCACCGAGTACACTTTGACCCAACGCGCATACACGTATGTACATGCCTATGCCCGTAGTTTATGTCCATCGAAATACCTACTTTCTGTCTTGTAAAATCGCATCAGGTTTAAAACTATTAAAGACAAAAGTTTTTTTCATATGTAGACAGTTAAATATTTTATATTAATAATTAGTCATTTCAAATCCTATTAAAATGCTCACAGAGGTAAGAATGTGCCTCTGACATGTCAAGAAAGACACCTTAAATAAAAAGAATGATAATGTGGCCTGTATCAGAGCAGTAATTTTAGAGGTCTGGGGCAGCATGTGACTGTATTCTGTAACTCAAGTGCCCTTGCTGTCCGTCTCTGACGAGTCACTCTCTTCACTGTTGCTGCAGGAGCAGGCTCTGTGCTGCTGTCCGCCGTCTGCATGAGGACCAGGTATGACCATGGGGATGTTTTGCAAATCCTAGAGGAAATTCGAGTGTATATGTAAAAGACGAGTGCAAAGAGTTAGAGCAAAGGACAACGCTACACAGCGGAGAGGTGTGTCCTCTTCCAAAGCTGTTATTTTTCTAATCTTAGCCTCAGAAGCGCCATCTACAGTACACTTTTTTTTACCCACAGAATAGTGAAGGTTGCAATCTCTCTTCAAAGAACTTTTCAGAGCAAGATGTAGTCACTTGAGAAAAGTTTAAAAAATTGTAATTTTTATGCCAAATTAGTGTGCAGCAGGATCTGGGAACTGACAATGAATGGTCAGTTGCAACCCAAGTTAAATCAGCCCTTCTCTTAAAGAAATGATTTGCCTTGTTTATTGACGCAAGAATAGTTATTTTCAGACAAAAGGATTGAAAAACAAAGGTTTTGCCTTGTTTGATGTGAAAAAATAATGAAGTGTAGCTTGGTTTGTAGCCCTTGAAATGCGACCACATCATGTATAATGGGCAAATGAAGAAACCAGCACAGACTGAACCGTGATAAAAATGAGGATCGCATATACTTGGCTATTTAATTACATTTTTGGCTGGATCTGCTTTACAAGTCTCCAGTTATAAAGAATCAGAAAAGAGCATTTTCAATTGCTATGATATAAAACTTCTAACATGGACCTGAAATGATATCCTAGCTAAACACCACTAACACATACCTCGTTCTCACTGCTGTTCATCAGATGTTGAATCTCTGCATGCCAGCCCAGAATGTCAGCGAGTCGTCTGACCAAATCCACCAGGTCTCCCAGCTCCACGTAGTCTCCTCTCCTCAGGGGTTTCCGCTCAAACGGCCCCACTGCATGTCGGTTTAGCAGCAGACGTAGAACTCTGGGTTTAACCGTGTTCACCAGGCTGGCAAAGGGCTCAATCTTCCACGGAAAAAAAAGAGCACAACTTGTGTGAAATTGCGAAAAAGCTGAGTCTGTGTGTATAACCACCATAATCACTTCAAATGTTTCCTGTAGATTGTGCTGATAATGATGAACGAGTCTGACCTTTAGAGAAGTGCCCATGATGATGAGCAGGTCCGCTTTGGGGAAGTCTGTTTCATGTTGGAAATATTTTTCGGGCAGATCCTCTCCGAAAAACACAACATTCGGCTTGACTGTGGCGGAGCAGAACGTGCACGTGGGGATGCTGTCAGTCATGATGGCGTTCTGTAATTCAAAATGGAAATAGGATACAAAAATGTAAGTGATTATTATGATAATGGTCATTGTAGA